>NC_053023.1:609798254-609841484 GCF_003073215.2 Triticum urartu
AGTTGCATAATCTCATAGTCATAGGAACATCTATAAGTCATGAAGAAAGCAATAGCAACAAACTAAACGATCAAGTGCTAAGCTAACGGAATGGGTCAAGTCGATAACATCATTCTCCTAATGATGTGACCTCGTTAATCAAATAACAACTCTTTGTTCATGGTTAGGAAACATAACCATCTTTGATTAACGAGCTAGTCAAGTAGAGGCATACTAGTGACACTCTGTTTGTCTATGTATTCACACATGTATTATGTTTCCTGTTAATACAATTCTAGCATGAATAATAAACATTTATCATGATATAAGGAAATAAATAATAACTTTATTATTGCCTCTAGGGCATATTTCCTTCAGTTATGACAAGGTTGCGGGATGCAACCGAAAGGCTCTTTTGTGGAATTTGGCGGCTCTCACCCAAGCCATTTTGCCCACAGCGGTGAGATGCAGTCTATAGATGGCGGCTCGACGTAGAAGGTATGATTGTTTAGCGACGACAGTGAGATTTTAGCATAGCACATGTAGTTGTTGGGATCGTGGAAAAACTGATGGCGACAACACATGATCGACTTCTATTTGGTGGTGCTTCTCATTGACCCGGTCTCGAGCACCGGGTGAGAAGCTAGGTCTGATCTGTATCATGCCTGGCAATGATGATGTTTTTTCGTTGTTACCTTGTTGAAGGCATTTCTTAGATATGTTCGGACTTATTCTTCAAGGTGAAAATCTAGAATACGGCCCTCTGGTGGTTGGATCCGGTGACGGTGGAGCTTCAGTTTCATTCCCTTATAACTCCATTGTCCTTGTAGTCAGGAGATGTTTCTCGGTCGTTGTTTTGACTGCCTCGGTTTTTTTGCCTTTCCTAGGCATAACTTTGGTCTTATTTGACTTTACTATTTGCTGATGTGTTTCTTTTCTTCCTTTTTGGTGTGTGTGACTTGTGTTGGTTGTGTGCATCTTAACCATACAAAGGTCAAGTGTCTGCTCGTTGTGTTTGTATCTCTTGATGCTTCATCAATAAAATTCGCCCTTTTTCTCGAAAAAAGAATTGTATTTGCTATGACTCTGTGTTTCGCTTGGTGAAATATTTATCCTCAAGTTAACAACAAATAAAAATTCTCAAATGAAGTCAACAATCAAAGCAGCTGCTTGATTAAATGAAAAGATTTTGAGAATAAAATATTTGCTAACTCAACAAGGATATTATTTAATCATTTCTTTATTTTATCGCTTATTTTAATGACTAAGAACTCTACTGGATTTTATTCTTGTTATATGGATCCAAAATAGAAAAATAAAAGAATAAGTAGAAGAATTAAGTTAAGGCTGGCGAGCTCCAGATATCAATATCTTTAGTTTCATATTTTGGGGTGTAAGTAAATTATGATCTTTAACACTAGCTTGAAATATAATTCCTGCTTTAGTTTCTCGTTGTGATGGCATAAGACCCTCCCTACAAATCTAAATAATAATAATTTTGAAATAACAGGGTCTACTTGATGTGAATCAGGCGTAAATGAAACTTCAGGGAAAATCCCATGAAACAAAAAGGATATTCAATTAACATAATATCAACTCATATGTTTCATTATGTTAATGAGGAGATGCTTAAGTTAATGAATATGTTTCATTCATATGTTTAGTTACATGTTTTTCGCCATTTCAAAATATTGGAACAACTTTTAACCGTTTCGATGTGATATATGCACAGACGCAAACAATATCTAGTGAAGATTGGAGCTCACGTAAACAATTTTGTTACAATAGCATTGTAGCAACAATTGGATGTAATCTGTGGTGGTGCAATGCTTTGGTTGAACCAAATTGATGGTGATAAATAAATTATAACTGCTGATACCCTCTTCATTCATCTTGTAATATACCCAATGACAATAATGCAACTTCTTCCAGTCAGACCCGTAACCTATCCGAGTAAGCATATCCTTCGCAAGTCATCTCTCTCTCTCTCTAAGCTCTGGAACGATTTTTTTGCATCATAACTAATACATTGAAAATGTAAATATGTTTATTTTTTAATTTTAGTTGCATTTTTAATACAAAATTGATTGTTTTTTTGTAATTTCCCACTAATAATTTTAAATGGACTATTTTACGGTATTTTCCCAAAAAGGTAAAACACATGCAGGAAAATTGTGCGTTATCGGGAGGAAGGATCCAAAAGGCTAGTGAAGGGCACCATGGGCTAGCGCCACACCTTAGGTGTGTTGGATTGGGTTTCGGGCCCACTGCCCGTGGGGCACTATTGCAATTGACAAAATACACCAGGAGTGTTGTTGGGGACTTAAGAAACTCTATTCTATTTTCCGTTGCACCTGGGCCCCAACAAACCATACAAGAGAAACGAGATAGTTTATTAGGTAGTGATACCTCCCAATTGGCATGTAAGAAAATGCTCTCCATCAAATTTCTCCTCATTCACTAGAGAGTGGCAACGTCATGCCCATGATGTCACTGCATGTTTGGGCCCAATCTAGCAGCATGGAGGATAGGAAGTCGAGACATTTTGCACACGGTGTTCACAACTTTCTTATTGTTCCTGCTGCAAGACACGCATTGGGGTGTGGATATGCATTCATGTCCATGTGGCATGGCCAGCGGATGTAAGTGGCTCAAACACGATGTGGTGTAATATAATAATAACTAATTTATTATTGCCTCTAGGGCATATTTCCTTCACAAAGTAAGTGAGGGTTAAAGATCAATTTTCCCATCTCTGAATCTAGACCAACCTGTCAAGGGTGTTTCAATGTTTTGCAAAGTACTCAAACAACAATGCACTAACATACGTGGATTTTTATGATAGTGGGATGTAACCTCAAGTTATTAAGCAAACACAAAGAGACGATTTTACCCAAGTTTTGTCCCCCACAATGCAAGATAGCAACCCTAATCCTGCTTTTCAGGAATTATATATATCAGCAAGTACAATAAGGGCTTCAATGACTTTGACACTAAGTCACTGGGATATTTGATGGTTGAACTCTGCGGCATGTCTAAGATGAGTTCTAATATAGGCCTAAACTAGGGCTTCGCTTCCGCCGACTTGGTCGTCTGAGTAGAAGTTGTCCCCTCATGCTCTTGTTCTAGGTATTTTTGTAATCTGAAATTATAAAAACAGCAAGGTAACTAATGATAAAAGTGAGCACAAACGGTATTGCAATGCGTTGAAACAAGGCCTAGGGTTCATACTTTCACTAGTGCAAGTCCTCTCAACAATAATAACAAAATTGGATCATATAACTATCCCTCAACATGCAACAAAGAGTCACTCCAAAGTCACTAATAGCGGAGAACGAACGAAAAGATTATGGTTGTTGGAAATATGCCCTAGAGGCAATAATAAATTAGTTATTATTATATTATATTTCATTGTTCATGATAATCGTTTATTATCCATTCTAGAATTGTATTGATAGGAAACTCGGATACATGTGTGGCTACATAGACAACACCATGTCCCTAGTAAGCCTCTAGTTGACTAGCTCGTTGATCAATAGATGGTTACAGTTTCCTGACCATGGACATTGGATGTCGTTGATAACGGGATCACATCATTAGGAGAATGATGTGATGGACAAGACCCAATCCTAAGCCTAGCACAAAGATCGTGTAGTTCGTATGCTAAAGGTTTTCTAATGTCAAGTATCATTTCCTTAGAACATGAGATTGTGCAACTCCCGGATACCGTAGGAGTGCTTTGGGTGTGCCAAACGTCACAACGTAACTGGGTGGCTATAAAGGTACACTACGGGTATCTCCGAAAGTGTCTGTTGGGTTGGCACGAATCGATACTGGGATTTGTCACTCCGTGTAACGGAGAGGTATCTCTGGGCCCACTCGGTAGGACATCATCATAATGTGCACAATGTGACCAAGGAGTTGATCACGGGAAGATGTGTTATGGAACGAGTAAAGAGACTTGCCGGTAACGAGATTGAACAAGGTATCGGGATGCCGACGATCGAATCTCGGGCAAGTATCATACCGCTAGACAAAGGGAATTGTATACGGGATTGATTGAATCCTTGACATCGTGGTTCATCCGATGAGATCATCGTGGAACATGTAGGAGCCAACATGGGTATCCAGATCCCGTTGTTGGTTATTGACCGGAGAGTTGTCTCGGCCATGTCTGCATGACTCCCGAACCCGTAGGGTCTACACACTTAAGGTTCGATGACGCTAGGGTTATAGGGAAAGTATGTATGCGGTTACCGAATGTTGTTCGGGGTCCCGAATGAGATCTCGGACGTCACGAGGAGTTCCGGAATGGTCTGGAGGTAAAGATTGATATATAGGAAGTATGGTTTTGGCCACCGGAAGTGTTTTGGGCATCACCGGTAGTGTACCGGGACCACCGGAGGGGTCCGGGGGTCCACCAGGTGGGGCCACCAGCCCCGGAGGCCTACATGGGCCAATAGTGGGAAGGGACCAGCCCCTAGGTGGGCTGGGGCGCCTCCCACCAAGGCCCAAGGCGCAAGGGAGAGTGGGAGAGGGCAAACCCTAGGTCCAGATGGGCCTTAAGGCCCACCCTAGGTGCGCCCCCTCTCTCCCCCCTTGGCCGCAACCCTAGATGGGTTTTGGGGCTGCCGCCACCCCTAGGGAGGGAACCCTAGATGGGTGCACAGCCCCTCCCCTTCCCCTATATATACTTGAGGTATTGGGGGCTGCAACATACACGAGATCATCTCCCTCTTGGCGCAGTCCTACCTCTCTCCCTCCTCGTCTCCCGTAGTGCTTGGCGAAGCCCTGCTGGAGTTCCGCGCTCCTCCACCACCACAACACCGTCGTGCTGCTGCTGGACGGAGTCTTCCCAACCTCTCCTTCTCCCCTTGCTGGATCAAGGCGTAGGAGACGTCACCGGGCTGCACGTGTGTTGAGCGCGGAGGCGCCGTGGTTCGGCGCTTAGATCGGAATCAACCGCGATCTGAATCACTACGAGTACGACTCCTTCATCCGCGTTCTTGCAACGCTTCCGCTTAGTGATCTACAAAGGTATGTAGATGCACTCCCCTTCCCTCGTTGCTATATTACTCCATAGATTGATCTTGGTGATGCGTAGAAAATTTTAAATTTGTGCTACGATCCCCAACAGTGGTATCAGAGCTAGGTCTATGCGTAGTTTCTATGCACGAGTAGAACACAAAGCAGTTGTGGGCGTCGATTTTGTCAATTTACTTGTTGTTACTAGTCTTATCTTGATTCGGCGGCATCGTGGGATGAAGCGGCCCGGACCGACCTTACACGTACTCTTACGTGAGACTGGTTCCACCGACTAACATGCACTAGTTGCATAAGGTGGCTAGCGGGTGTCTGTCTCTCCCACTTTATCGGATCGGATTTGATGAAAAGGGTCCTTATGAAGGGTAAATAGAAATTGGCATATCATGTTGTGGTTTTCGCGTAGGTAAGAAACGTTCTTGCTAGAAACTAGTAGCCACATAAAAACTTGCAACAACAATTAGAGGACGTCTAACTTGTTTTTGCAGCATATGCCTTGTGATGTGATATGGCCAAAAGGATGTGATGAATGATATATGTGATGTATGAGATTGATCATGTTCTTGTAATAGGAATCACGACTTGCATGTCGATGAGTATGACAACCGGCAGGAGCCATAGGAGTTGTCTTAATTTAATTTATGACCTGCGTGTCAACTTAAACGTCATGTAATTACTTTACTTTATTGCTAAAGCGTTAGCCATAGTAGTAGAAGTAATAGATGACGAGACAACTTCAAGAAGACACGATGATGGAGATCATGATGATGGAGATCATGGTGTCATGCCGGTGACAACGATGATCATGGAGCCCCGAAGATGGAGATCAAAAGGAGCAAAATGATATTGGCCATATCATGTCACTATTTGATTGCATGTGATGTTTATCATATTTTACATCTTATTTGCTTAGAACGACGGTAGCTTAAATAAGATGATCCCTCACTAAAATTTCAAGAAAAGTGTCCCCCCTAACTGTGCACCATTGCGAAGGTTCGTTGTTTCGAAGCACCACGTGATGATCGGGTGTGATAGATTCTAACGTTCGAATACAACTGGTGTTGATGAGCCTAGCATGTACAGACATGGCCTCGGGACACATGCGAAACACTTAGGTTGACTTGACGAGCCTAGCATGTACAGACATGGCCTCGGAACACGGAAGACCGAAAGTTCGAACATGAGTCGTATAGAAGATACAATCAACATGAGATGTTCACCGTTGATGACTAGTCCGTCTCACGTGATGATCGGACACGGCCTAGTCGATTCGGATCATGTTTCACTTAGATGACTAGAGGGATGTCTATCTGAGTGGGAGTTCATTAAATAATTTGATCATATAAACTCAATTATCATGAACATAGTCTAAATTGTCTTTGCAAATATGTTGTAGATAAATAGCTCACGTTGTAGCTCCCTGTTTCAATACGTTCCTAGAGAAAGATTAAGTTGAAAGATATTGTAAGCAATGATGCGGATTAGGTCCGTAGTCTGAGGAGTGTCCTCACTGCTACACAGAAGGCTTACGTCTTTGATGCACCGCTCGATGTGCAAACCCCTACAACGTCGTCTGTGGATGTTGTGAACACCTGACAGACACATCCCGATGACTACTTGATAGTTTAGCGCACCATACTTTACGGCTTAGAATCGGGATTCCAATGACGTTTTGAACGCCATAGAACATATGAGATGTTCCAAGAGCTGAAATTGGGATTTCAGGCTCATGCCCGTGTTGAGAGGTGTGAGACCTCTGACAAGTTCTTTTGCCAACAAGATGGAGCAGAATAGCTCAGCTAGTGAGCATGTGCTCAGAATGTCTGGGTGCTACAATCACTTAAAGCAGTGGGAGTTAAACTTCCAGATAAGATAGTGATTGATAGAGTTCTCTTGCCACTATCACTAAGCTACTAGATCTTCGTGATGAACTATGACATGCAAGGGATGTAGTTGATCACGGAGCTGTTCGCGGTGCTTAAGACCGCAAAAGGTAGAAATCAAGAAGGAGCATCAAGTGTTAATGGTTTAACAAGACCACTGGTTTCAAGAAGGGCAAGGGCTAGAAGGGAAACTTCATGGATGGCAAACCAGTTGCCGCTCCAGTGAAGGAACCCAAGGTTGAACCCAAACCCGAGACTAAGTGCTTCTATTGTAAGGGGAACGGTCATTGGTATCGGAATTACCCCAAATGCATGGTAGATAAGAAGGCTCGCAACTTCAAAGTATATACGTGTTATTAATGTGTACCTCACTAGTACTCCTGGTAGCACCTGGGTATTGGATACTGGTTCAGTTACTATTATTGGTGACTTGAAGCAAAAGCTACGGACTAAACGGAGACTGGCTAAGGGCGAGGTGACGATGTGTGTTGGAAGTGTTTCCAAAGTTGATGAGATCACCATCGCACGCTCCATCTGCCTTGGGATTAGTATTGAACCTAGATAAATGTTATCAGGTGTCTATGTTGAGCATGAATATGATTAGATCATGTTCATTGCAATACGGTCATTCATTTAAGTTAGAGAATAATGGTTATTCTGTTTACATGAATGATACCTTTCATGGTCATGCACCCTATGTGAATGGTTCATTGAATCTCGGTCGTGGTAATACACATGTTCACTTCAAAAGATGTAGAGTTAATAATGATAGTACCACTTTCTCGTGGCACTGCCGCTTAGGTCATATTGGCGTAAGATGTATGAAGAAACTCCATGTCGATGGATGTTTGGAGTCACTTGATTTTGAATCACTTGACACATGCGAGCCATGCCTCATGGGCAGGATGACTAAGACCCCGTTTTCAGGTACAATGAAACGGGCAAGTGACTTGTTGGAAATCATGCATGCTGATACGTGTGATCCAATGAGAATTGAAGCATGCAGTGGATATCGCTATTTTCTCATCTTCACTAACGATTTGGGTAGATATAGGTATATTTACTTAATGAAGCACAAGTCTGAAACGTTTGAAAAGTTCAAGAGATTTCAGAGTGAAGTTAAGAATCATCATAACAAGAAGATCATGTTCCCACGATCTAATAAAAAGGGGATTTTCTGAGTTATGAGTTTGGCAAACACTTAAGACCTTGTGGAATTGTTTCACAGTTGAAGCCACCTGGAACACCACTGGGTTATGGTGTGTCCGGACGTCGTAATCGAACCTTATGAGATATGGTACGATCTATGATGTCTCTTACCGATCTACCGTTTTCATTTTGAGGTTATGCGTTAGAGACAGTTGCATTCACTTTAGATAGGACACCATCTAAGTCCGTTGAGACGACGTCGTATGAACATTGGTTTGGCAAGAAACCAAAGTTGTCGTTTCTTAATGTTTGGGGCTGCGATGCTTAAGGCTTCAGCCGGAGAAGCTCGAACCCAAAGCGGACAGACACATCTTCATAGGATACCCAAAGGTGACAGTTGGGTATACCTTCTATCTCAGATCCGAAGGCAAATTGTTTGTCGCTAAGAACGGGTCCTTTCTCGAGAAGGAGTTTCTCTCGAAAGAATTGAGTGGGAGGAAGATAGAACTTGATGAGGTTGTCGAACCTTTATTTCATTCAGAGAGTGATGCAACACAGAAAGATGTTTTCTGTGGAGCCTACATCTGTTGAATAGGAAGTTAATGATAGTGATCATAAAGCTTCGGATCAAGTTGCTATCGAACCTCGTAGGTCGACAAGGATATGTACTACTCCTGAGTGGTACGGTAATCCTGTCTTAGATATCATGTTGTTAGACAACAATGAACCTACGAGCTATGGAGAAGCGATGGTGGGCCCGTATTCCGACAAATGGTTAGAAGCCATGAAATCCGAGATAGGATCCATATATCAGAACAAAGTATGGACTTTGGTGGACTTGCCGGATGATCGGCAAGACATTGAGATAAATGGATCTTTAAGAAGAAGACGGACGTGGGCGGTAATGTTACCGTCTATGAAGCTCGACTTATGGGAAAGAATCTTTTCAGAAGTTCAAGGAGTTGACTACGATGAGAATTTCTCACCCGTAGTGATGCTTAAGTCCGTCGGAATCATGTTAGCATTAGCTGTATTTTTCGATTATGAAATCTTACAGATGGATGTCAAAACAAGTTTTCTTACCAGTTTTCGTAAGAAAAGTTGTATGTGATACAATAAAAGGTTTTGTCGATCCTAAGGATGCTAAAAGGTATGCTGGCTCCAGCAATCCTTCTATGGACTAGAGCAAGCATCTCGGAATCGGAATATATGTTTTGATGGAGTGATCAAAGCTTTTAGGTTTATACAATGTTTGTTAGAAACTTGTATTTACAAGAAAGTGAGTGGGAGCACTACAAAATTTCTGATAAGTATATGTGGATGACATATTGTTGATCCGAAATAATGTAGAATTTCTGGAAAGCATAAACGGTTGTTTGAAGAGTGTTTTTCAAAGGAAGACCTGGATAAAGCTGCTTACATATTGGGCATCAAGATCTATAGAGATAGATCAAGACGCCTGATGGTGCTTTCAAAGAACGCACACCTTGACATGTTTTTGAAGGAGTTTAAAATAGATCAGTCAAAGAAGGGGTTCTTACCTGAGTTGTAAGGTGTGAAGTTGAGTAAGACTCAAAGCTTGACCACGGCAGAAGAAAGAGGAAGGACGAAGGTCGTCCCCTATGCTTTTGTCATAGGCTCTATACGGTATGCCATGCTGAAGTACCGCACCTGATGTGTGCCTTGCCACATGTCTGGCAAGAGGGTACAAAGGTGATCTAGGAGTAGATCACCAGATAGCGGTCAAAATTATCCTTAGAGGAATAAGGAAATGTTTCTCGGTTATGGAGGTGATAAAGAGTTCGACGTAAAGAGTTATGTCGATGCGAGCTTAACACCTATCCGGATACCTCTGAGTAGAGATACCGGATACGTATAATGGAGCAACAATTTGGAATAGCTCCAAGTGGAACGTGGTAGCAGCATCTACGATATGACATAAAGTTTTGCGAAATACATAGGGATCTGAATATGGCAAGACCCGTTGACTACAACCTCTCTCACAAGCATAACATGATCAAACCCAGAACTCTTTGAGTGTTTATCACATAGTGATGTGAACTAGATCATTGAGTCTAGTAGACTCTTGGATGTTGGTCACATGGCGATGTGACCTGTGAGTGTTAATCACATGGCGATGTGAACTAGATTATTGACTCTAGTGCAAGTGGGAGACTGTTGGAAATATGCCCTAGAGGCAATAATAAAATAGTTATTATTATATTATATTTCATTGTTCGATAATCGTTTATTATCCATGCTAGAATTGTATTGATAGGAAACTCAGATACATGTGTGGATACATAGACAACACCATGTCCCTAGTAAGCCTCTAGTTGACTAGCTCGTTGATCAATAGATGGTTACAGTTTCCTGACCATGGACATTGGATGTCGTTGATAATGGGATCACATCATTAGGAGAATGATGTGATGGACAAGACCCAATCCTAAGCCTAGCACAAAGATCGTGTAGTTCATATGCTAAAGGTTTTCTAATGTCAAGTATCATTTCCTTAGACCATGAGATTGTGCAACTCCCGGATACTGTAGGAGTGCTTTGGGTGTGCCAAACGTCACAACGTAACTGGGTGGCTATAAAGGTACACTACGGGTATCTCCGAAAGTGTCTGTTGGGTTGGCATGAATCGAGACTGGGATTTGTCACTCCGTGTAACGGAGAGGTATCTCTTGGCACACTCGGTAGGACATCATCATAATGTGCACAATGTGACCAAGGAGTTGATCACGGGATGATGTGTTACGGAACGAGTAAAGAGACTTGCCGGTAACGAGATTGAACAAGGTATCGGGATGCCGACGATCGAATCTCGGGCAAGTATCGTACCGCTAGACAAAGGGAATTGTATACGGGATTGATTGAATCCTTGACATCGTGGTTCATCCGATGAGATCATCGTGGAACATGTAGGAGCCAACATGGGTATCCAGATCCCGCTGTTGGTTATTGACCGGAGAGTTGTCTCGGCCATGTCTGCATGACTCCCGAACCCGTAGGGTCTACACACTTAAGGTTCGATGACGCTAAGGTTATAGGGAAAGTATGTATGCGGTTACCGAATGTTGTTCGGAGTCCCAGATGAGATCCCGGATGTCACGAGGAGTTCCGGAATGGTTCAGAGGTAAAGATTGATATATAGGAAGTATGGTTTTGGCCACCGGAAGTGTTCCGGGCATCACCGGTAGTGTACCGGGACCACCGAAGGGGTCCGGGGGTCCACCAGGTGGGGCCACCAGCCCCGGAGGCCTACATGGGCCAATAGTGGGAAGGGACCAGCCCCTAGGTGGGCTGGGGCACCTCCCACCAAGGCCCAAGGCGCAAGGGAGAGTGGGAGAGGGCAAACCCTAGGTCCAGATGGGCCTTAAGGCCCACCCTAGGTGCGCCCCCCTCTCTCCCCCTTTGGCCGCAACCCTAGATGGGTTTTGGGGCTGCCGCCACCCCTAGGAAGGGAACCCTAGATGGGAGTGTAGCCCCTCCCCTTCCCCTATATATACTTGAGGTATTGGGGGCTGCAACATACACGAGATCATCTCCCTCTTGGCGCAACCCTACCTCTCTCCCTCCTCGTCTCTCGTAGTGCTTGGCGAAGCCCTGCTGGAGTTCCGCGCTCCTCCACCACCACCACGCCGTCGTGCTGCTGCTGGACGGAGTCTTACCAACCTCTCCTTCTCCCCTTGCTGGATCAAGGCGTAGGAGACGTCACCGGGCTGCACATGTGTTGAACGCGGAGGCGCCGTGGTTCGGCGCTTAGATCGGAATCAACCGCGATCTGAATTGCTACGAGTACGACTCCTTCATCCGCGTTCTTGCAATGCTTCCGCTTAGTGATCTACAAGGGTATGTATATGCACCCCCCTTCCCTTGTTGCTGGATTACTCCATAGATTGATCTTGGTGATTCGTAGAAAATTTTAAATTTCTGCTACGATCCCCAACAATGGTAGGGTATGAAACCACCTCAAAGTTATTCTTTCCAATCAATCCGTTGGGCTATTCCTATAAGTGTCGCAAACAGCCCTAGGATTCGTACTAGAATAGCACCTTAAGACACAAATCAACCAAAACCCTAATGTCACCTAGATACTCCAATGTCACCTCAAGTATCCGTGGGTATGATTATACGATATGCATCACACAATCTCAGATTCATCTATTCAACCAACACATAGGACCTCAAAGAGTGCCCCAAAGTTCCTACCGGAGAATCACGACGAAAACGTGTGCCAACCCCTATGCATAGGTTCATGGGTGGAACTCGCAAGTTGATCACCAAAACATACATCAAGTGAATCACGTGGTATCCCATTGTCACCACAGATACGCACGGCAAGACATACATCAAGTGTTCTCAAATCTTTAAAGACTCAATCCGATAAGATAACTTCAAAGGGAAACTCAATCCATTACAAGAGAGTAGAGGGGGAAGAAAACATCATAGGATCCAAATGTAATAGCAAAGCTCGTGATACATCAAGATCGTATCACCTCAAGAACACGAGAGAGAGAGAGAGAGATCAAACACATAGCTACTGGTACATACCCTCAGCCCCGAGGGAGAACTACTCCCTCCTCGTCATGGAGAGCACTGGGATGATGAAGATGGCCACCGGAGAAGGATTCCCCCTCCGACAGGGTGCCGGAACGGGTCTAGATTGGCTTTCGGTACCTACGGAGGCTTCTGGCGGCGGAACTCCCGATCTAATCTATGTTCTAGAAGTTTTAGGGTATGTGAGTATATATGGGTGCAGGAAGTACGTCGATGGAGCTTCGGGGGCGCGCCCTAGGGGGGGGGGTGCCCCCCCACCCTCGTGAGCACCTCCCTTGGCTCCTAACGCGGGGTCCAAGTCCATCCGGTAGCTTTCCTTCCAAAAATGAGTTCCGTGAAGTTTCAGGTCAATTGGACTCCATTTGATTTTCCTTTTCTTCGAAACCCTAAAACAGGGTAAAAACAGAAACTGGCACTAGGCTCTGGGTTAATAGGTTAGTCCCAAAAAATGATATAAAAGTGTATAATAAAGCCGATAAACATCCAAAACAGTAGATAATATAGCATGGAGCAATCAAAAATTATAGATACGTTGGAGACGTATCAGCATCCCCAAGCTTAATTCCTTCTCGTCCTCGAGTAGGTAAATGATAAAAACAGAATTTTTGATGTGGAGTGCTACTTAGCATAATTTTAATGTAATTCTTCTTAATTGTGGTATGAATATTCAGATCCATAAGATTCAAGACAAAAGTTTAATATTGACATAATAAATAATAATACTTCAAGCATACTAACTAAGCAATCATGTCTTCTCAAAATAACATGGCCAAAGAAAGCTATCCCTACAAAATCATATAGTCTGGCTATGCTCCATCTTCACCACACAAAATATTTAAATCATGCACAACCCCGATGACAAGCCAAGCAATTGTTTCATACTTTTGATGTTCTCAAACTTTTTCAATCTTCACGCAATACATGAGCGTGAGCCATGGACATAGCACTTTAAGTGGAATATAATTGTGGTTGTGGAGGAGACAAAAAGGGAGAAGATAGTCTCACATCAACTAGGCGTATCAACGGGCTATGGAGATGCCCATTAATAGATATCAATGTGAGTGAGTAGGGATTGCCATGCAACGGATGCACTAGAGCTATAAGTGTATGAAAGCTCAAAAAGAAACTAAGTGGGTGTGCATACAACTTGCTTGCTCAGGAATGTTGGAAATATGCCCTAGAGGCAATAATAAAATGGTTATTATTATATTTCTTTGTTCATGATAATTGTCTATTGTTCATGCTATAATTGTGTTATCCGGAAATCGTAATACATGTGTGAATACATAGACCACAACACGTCCCTAGTGAGCCTCTAGTTGACTAGCTCGTTGATCAAAAGATAGTCATGGTTTCCTGACTATGGGCATTAGATGTCATTGATAACGGGATCACATCATTAGGAGAATGATGTGATGGACAAGACCCAATCCTAAGCATAGCTTAAATATCGTGTAGTTCGTTTGCTATAGCTTTTCCGAATGTCAAGTATCATTTCCTTAGACCATGAGATTGTGCAACTCCCGGATACCGTAGGAGTGCTTTGGGTGTGCCAAACGTCACAACGTAACTGGGTGACTATAAAGGTACACTACGGGTATCTCTAAAAGTGTCTGTTGGGTTGGCACGAATCGAGACTGGGATTTGTCACTCCGTATGACGGAGAGGTATCTCTGGGCCCACTCGGTAATGCATCATCATAATGAGCTCAATGTGACCAAGTGGTTGATCACGGGATCATGCATTGCGGTACGAGTAAAGTGACTTGCCGGTAAACGAGATTGAACGAGGTATTGGGATACCGACGATCGAGTCTCGGTCAAGTAACGTACCGATTGACAAAGGGAATTGTATACGGGATTGATTGAATCCTCGAAATCGTGGTTCATCTGATGAGATCATCGAGGAGCATGTGGGAGCCAACATGGGTATCCAGATCCCACTGTTGGTTATTGATCGGAGAGTCGTCTCGGTCATGTCTGCGTGTCTCCCGAACCCGTAGGGTCTACACACTTAAGGTTCGGTGACGCTAGGGTTGTTGAGATATTAGTATACGGTAACCCGAAAGTTGTTCGGAGTCCCGGATGAGATCCCGGACGTCACGAGGAGTTCCGGAATGGCCCGGAGGTGAAGATTTATATATAGGAAGTCAAGTTTCGGCCATCGGAAAGTTTCGGGGGTAATCGGTATTGTACCGGGACCACCGGAAGGGTCCCGGGGGTCCACCGGGTGGGGCCACCTATCCCGGAGGGCCCCATGGGCTGAAGTGGGAGGGGAACCAGCCCCTAGTGGGCTGGTGCGAACCCATGGGCCTCCCCCTGCGCCTAGGGTTGGAAACCCTAGGGGTGGGGGGCGCCCCACTTGGCTTGGGGGGCACTCCACCCCCTTGGCCGCCGCCCCCCCCCTTGGAGATCTCATCTCCTAGGTCCGGCGCCCCCCTAGGGGTCCTATATATAGTGGGGGGAGGGAGGGAAGCCGCACCCTAGCCCCTGGCGCCTCCCTCTCCCTCCCGTGACACTTCTCCCTCTCACTGAGCTTGGCGAAGCCCTGCCGAGATCACCGTTGCTTCCACCACCACGCCGTCGTGCTGCTGGATCTCCATCAACCTCTCCTTCCCCCTTGCTGGATCAAGTTGGAGGAGACGTCTTCCCAACTGTATGTGTGTTGAACGCGGAGGTGCCGTTCGTTCGGCGCTAGGTCATCGGTGATTTGGATCACGACGAGTATGACTCCATCAACCCCGTTCTCTTGAACGCTTCCGCTCGCGATCTACAAGGGTATGTAGATGCACTCCCCTCTCCCTTGTTGCTAGATGACTCCATAGATTGATCTTGGTGATGCGTAGAAAATTTTAAAATTCTGCTACGTTCCCCAACAAGGAAGACCTAGGGCATTTTGATGAAGCCCATCATTGGAATATACAAGCCAAGTTCTATAATGAAAGATTCCCACTAGTATATGAAAGTGACAACATAGGAGACTCTCTATCATGAAGATCATGGTGCTACTTTGAAGCACAAGTGTGGTAAAAGGATAGTAGCATTGCCTCTTCTCTCTTTTTCGCTCATTTATTATTATTATTTTGGGCCTTCTCCTTTTTTATGGCCTCTTTTCCTTTTTTTTATTTGGGCTTCTTTGGCCTCTTTTTTCCGTCCGGAGTCTCATCCCGACTTGTGGGGGAATCATAGTCTCCATAATCCTTTCCTCACTGGGACAATGCTCTAATAATGATGATCATCACACTTTTATTTACTTACAACTCAAGAATTACAACTCGATTCTTAGAACAAAATATGACTCTATATGAATGCCTCCGGCGGTGTACCGAGATGTGCAATGATGCATGAGTGACATGTATGGAAGAATTATGAACGGTGGCATTGCCACAAATACGATGTCAACTACATGATCATGCAAAGCAATATGACAATGAAGAAGTGTGTCATAATAAACGGAACGGTGGAAAGTTGCATGACAATATATCTCGGAATGGCTATGGAAATGCCATAATAGGTAGGTATGGTGGCTGTTTTTAGGAAGGTATATGGTGGGTGTATGATACCGGCGAAAGGTGCGCGGTATTAGAGAGGCTAGCAAAGGTGGAAGGGTGAGAGTGCGTATAATCCATGGACTTAACATTAGTCATAAAGAACTCATATACTTATTGCAAAAATCTACAAGTTATCAAAGCAAAGTATTACGCGCATGCTCCTAGGGGGATAGATTGGTAGGAAAAGACCATCGCTCGTCCCCGACCGCCACTCATAAGGAAGACAATCAATAAATAAATCATGCTCCGACTTCATCACATAACGGTTCACCATACGTGCATGCTACGAGAATCACAAACTTCAACACATGTATTTCTCAAATTCATAACCACTCAACTAGCATGACTCTAATATCACCATGTTCATATCTCAAAACAATCATCAAGTATCAAACTTCTCTTAGTATTGAATGCACTTTATATGAAAGTTTTTATTATATCCCTCTTGGATGCCCATCATATTAGGAGTAGTTTCATAACCAAAGCAAACTACCATGCTGTTCTAAAGACTCTCAAAATGATATAAGTGAAGCATGAGAGTTCATTAATTTCTTCAAAATAAAACTACCACCATGCTCTAAAAAGATATAAGTGAAGCACTAGAGCAACAACAAACTACTCCGAAAGATATAAGTGAAGATCAATGAGTAGTCGAATAATTATGCAACTATGAGAAGACTCTCTAACATTTAATAATTTCAGATCTTGGTATTTTATTCAAACAGCAAGCAAAGCAAAATAAAATGAAATGACTGTAACACCCTCGATGCAGCTATATCTCCCACGTGTCGAAGCACGACTTAGAGGCATAACCGCATTGAAAGCAATGTCGCAAGTGAGGTAATCTTCACACAACCCATGTAATACATAAGGGAAAGAGATACATAGTTGGCTTACAATCGCCACTTCACCCAATACATGAATTAAAGCATTACATTCATCCAAATACACTCAAGGTCCGACTACGGAACAAAAATAAAAGAAGACTACCCCAAGTGCTACACAGATCCCCGATCGACCCCAACTGGGCTCCACTACTGATCGACTAGAACGAAACAACACAAAGGACAAGATCTTCATCGAGCTCCTCCTTGAGCTTGGTTGCGTCACCTGCTCGGTAACATCGGCACCTGCAAACTGGTTTTGGAAGTATCTGTGAGTCACGGGGACTCAGCAATCTCACACCCTCGCGATCAAGACTATTTAAGCTTATAGGAAGGGTAAAAGTATGAGGTGGATCTGCAGCAAGCAACTAGCATATTTGGTGGCTAACATACGCAAATGAGAGCGAGAAGAGAAGGCAAAGCACGGACAAGAAACTATGATCAAGAAGTGACCCTAGAACAACCTACGTCAAGCATAACTCCAACGCCGTGTCCACTTCCCGGACCCCGCCGAGAAGAGACCATCAAAGCTACACACGCGGTTGATGTATTTTAATTAAGATCAACTTTAGGTTTTCTACAACCGGACATTAACAAATTCGCATCTGCCCATAACCGCGGGCACGGCTTTCGAAAGTTCAAATCCCTGCAGGGGTGTCCCAACTTAGCCCATCACAAGCTCTCACGGTCAACGAAGGATATTCCTTCTAGCGGGAAGACCCAGTCAGAATCGGAATCCCGGTTACAAGACATTTCGACAATGGTAAAACAAGACCAGCAAAGCCACCCGAATGTGCCGACAAATCCCGATAGGAGATGCACATATCTCTTTCTCAGGGCACACCGGATTGTCCAAGGTTCCGGTAGGCCAGCCCAGAGTTGCCCCTGGTGGCCACCGGCAGCTGACAGGTTGGACCAACACTCAGAGGAGCACTGACCCGGGGGTTTCAATAAAGATGACCCTTGAGCCGGCCGACTCAAGGGAAAGAAAAGGCTAGGTGGCAAATGGTAAAACCAATGTTGGGCCTTGCTGGAGGAGTTTTATTCAAGGCGAACTGTCAAGGGGTTCCCATTATAACCCAACCGCATGAGGAACGCAAAATCCGGGAACATAACACCGATATGACGAAAACTAGGGCGACAAGAGTGGAACAAAACACCAGGCATAAGGCCGAGCCTTCCACCCTTTACCAAGTATATAGATGCATTAATTAAATAAGAGATATTGTGATATCCCAACAAGTAGACATGTTCCAACAAGGAACAACATCTCCATGTTCCAACAAGGAACAAACTTCAATCTTCACCTGCAACTAACAACGCTATAAGAGGGGCTGAGCAAAGCGGTAACATAGCCAAACAACGGTTTGCTAGGACAAGGTGGGTTAGAGGCTTGGTTCAACAATATGGGAGGCATGATATAGCAAGTGGTAGGTATCGCAGCATAAGCATAGCAAAAGAGCGAGCATCTAGCAAGCAAAGATAGAAGTGATTTCGAGGGTATGGTCATCTTGCGTGAGATCCACAAGGAAGAAGAACGAGTCCATGAAGAAGTCAAACGGACGTAGTCGAACGGATCCTCACAAACGCGACGTTATCGGAACCAATCCGAAGAAGCAACACCGGAAAGAAGCAAACAACATAGTAAACAACCACGACATGAACATGGCATGATGCGCAACCAAGTATGATGCATGTCCGGTTTAATGAAGCATGGCAGGGCAAAGAGCACAAACAATCCTACAAATTAAGTGGAGCTCAATATGCAACGAGTTGCATATTGACGGAACACCACATTAATTATTTAGTTCTCTCCCGGTTAGGTACTCAAAAAATTTAAATGTTGGTTAACATGGCAAGAGGTGAAGCATAACAAAACTATACCATTTAAACCATTTAAATGGGGCCGGATATAACAAACAACAAATCCGGTAAATCCCCATATGCATTAGTAATCTAAAGCAAACAACAATTTTAAACATTCTTGATGTTGTTATCATGATGTGGATGACATGTTCAAGTTATGCAAGTTTTAAGAAAATGTTAACAAGAGCATATATTATGAGGCATTTGTCACCGTGGTGGAAAGAAAAAGGGTGCCACGGCAACGATAACGAAAACGGTGCCACTGCAACGTTTCGGTTCCGGTAACTCGATTGAGATACCGATGCAAAGGAGAAGTATGCGGATGCGTGCAAAAGATGGTGGGGCACTCCCGGATACCGGGTGTCCCATGAGTCGACGATGGTGACAAGGCAAAAGAGGGGCAACGTGCACTGACAATTCGACCATGGAGCAAGCACGAGCATCTCATACATCACACATGCATTCATTCACGGGCGTCGTCTCGGTGGTTATACCTTTGAAGCGTGCATTTTCGGAACGGGTCAAGACGGCGTAGAGGAAGTGGTGGAAGTAGACGTTCTCGTGACGGTAATGGAAGTAGTGGCACACATCCCAGTGAGGAAGTAGTCGTTTTTGTTCGCGAAGCGGTAGTGGTACATGGTCATCGAGGAACTTGACGAATCCACGTTCAACGGTAGTCATTCACGATGCTTGTGAACCACGGTTCTTCAAGCAACAGTAGTCGTACACGTCCGTAGGCGTTCAGGTCTTCCATAGAGGTACTTGGCGTTTCTGCGTCGTCGGTCTTGCCGGTCCCGGACTCGGCAACGTAGTTGTACAAGTGCGTCATCGGACTTGTCGAATCTGAAGTCTTCGAGGGTCGTCGTGTAACTTGGCGCTTGCGGTCTTGATAGCTCGAAGGGGTACTTGGCACAATCCGTGTGGTCATGCACTTGTCGTCGAAGGACTTCACGATCTTTCCAAAACAAAGGGGTACTCGGCAAAACCATGTCCTTCGAAGGTCGACGGTAGTCGTACACGTTGCCGGGGTAGTTGTCGGATCCACGGCGACGGTACTGGAACTTCACGGATCCGTGGTCTTCGGGCGTAGCGGTACTTGGCGAATCCCGAAACGGTCTTGATGATCCAAAGTGGCACAAGTGAGATGTACATCCATGCAGTCTCCAAACTTGGGCTCCGGGTACATGATTTGAGGGTCTTGGTGGTGGCCAAACTTGGCAACGTTCACAGAGGCACCAGTGGGGTGTTCGATGCACTGAAGGCCGAAGAAGAAACATGGGAGGGTGGCCATGGTGGTCTAGCAGCAGCAACAAGGGCGATGGAGGTGGGGTGGCGTCGGGAGGCGCTATGCAGAGAAGACCGACGGGTCATGGGGAAGCGGCGCGAGACGAGCAAGCATCAAGCAGCAGCGGGGGGGGGGGGGGGGGGGGGGGGTTGCGGAGAGGCGAGGTGGAGGAGCTGGCATCGTCTGCTTTGCCGAGGCCGGCAGCAGGCCGCGTCGGTGGCTTTGGTCGCCGGCAGGGTAGGTGGCGGCGCACGGGGAAGGGGCCATGTGCTGGAAGAAGAAGCGGAGGAAGGGGTCACATGAATAGGCGTCGTGCTCACCGGCGTGAGGTGCGCGCAGGCGAGGGAGAGCCTGGGAGGAGAAGGAGCGCGTCGGGGTCCTGGTGCTTCTGGGCTTGGTCGACGACAGTGCACAGGAGAAGAAGAGCTCCGGCGGGGCTGCTTGCTGACGACGACCGGAGATGGAGGCGGGGCCCTCGAACTCGAGCGGGACGACAGCGGCTGTAGGGAGCGGGCGGCGGCCATGGCGCTCGGGAAGGCGCGGGGAGGAGAGGGGAGGAGGTTGCTGAGGGTGGCCAGTACTCGAGGAGCTCCTCTCCTCGGGCGCTCGGCGACAGGGGGCTCTCGCTCCTGTCTCTCTTCTTCTCAGGGTGGCGACAAGATCAAGGGAGAGGGAGAGATTGAGAGGAGGGAGGATCAGGCACCGGTTCCATCTTCTACGCGTGACAGCGCTAGGAGGAACGAGGGAGTGAGGGGAGATGCGAGGGGATCGCTAGGGTTACAGGGGGAGAGAGCGGGCCTTGGGCCACTGGTGGCTGGGCCTGGGAGGTCCAAGAGGCCGGACTAGCTGTAGCTGGGCCTGAGGTTAAAAGGGTTGGCCTCTCTCTTCTCTACATTATCCTTTAGCAGAAAATAAAACCGAGAGAGGGAAAAGAAGGAGAGGGTTACGGAAGGATTTTGCGCATAGGGATAATTTCCCCGGACTTGCAAAAATGAGATTGATCCCGCAAAATAGAAGTGGGCACGCGGTTGAAGTTGAATTCAAACTCATTTGAAATTAATTCAAATGATTTGAATAGGAAGTGAGGTTTGGGAAGGACCAAAATGTTGAGACTTTTGAAGGAGCCTCAAAAAAAGAAAGAATTTTCGGCAAGGTTTGGAGATCAACTCGAAGCAGAAAGGCATGGGATTATCTGCACGTGTGTTATGGGTGATTCCAAATTATTGGAATATGATTTATATAGCTCCCTAAAATATTGGGAGAATATGTTTTAAAGTCACCATAGTGAATATCCCTCGATTTAAATGAACCGAAGATCCATGCAATTTATTTAGTTGAGTTAAGAAAAGAAATGACATGATGGCATGATGACATGATGCAATGCACATGATGCAAAGATGAAAGCGATGAAACAAACAAATCAGACGATGAAACCCGGAAACCCTGGAAGGCAACTGAAGCTCCGGTCTTGGGGCGTCACAATGACGCTCCAAGCAAAACACATATCATGTGGCGAATAAAAATATAGCTCCAAGTAAAGTTACCGATGAACGAAGACGAAATAGGGGATGCCTTCCAACTTCTCTACTGTATTCCAACTTCTCTATGGTTTATAAACTCTTTTACTAGCCATAGGTTCATCAAAATAAGCAAACAACACACGAAAAACAGAATCTGTCAAAAACAGAACAGTCTGTAGTAATCTGGATCAAACGTATACTTATACTTCTGGAACTCATAAAATTCTCAAATAAATTGCTGGACCTGGGAAATTTATCTATTAATTATCTTCAAAACGAATTAACTAAATAGCACTCTCCAAATAAAAATGGCAGCAATTCTCGTGAGCGCTAAAGTTTCTGTTTTTTACAGCATGATCATAAAGACTTCACCCAAGTCTTCCCAAAGGTTCTACTTGGCACAAACACTAATTAAACACATAAAACCACATATAAACAGAGGCTAGATAAATTATTTATTACTAAACAGTAGCAAAAAGCAAGGAACAAAAATAAAATTGGGTTGCCTCCCAAGAAGCGCTATCGTTTAACGCCCTAGCTAGGCATGATGATTTCAATGATGCTCACATAAAAGATAAGAATTGTAACATAAAGATGTTGGGGAACGTAGTAATTTTAAAAAATTCCTACGCACACGCAAGATCATGGTGATGCACAGCAACGAGACGGGAGACTGTTGTCTACGTACCCTCGTAGACCGGAAGCGGAAGCGTTATAAAAACGCGGTTGATGTAGTCGTACGTCTTCACGGCCCGACCGATCAAGCACCGAAACTATGGCACCTCCGAGTTTTTGCACACGTTCAGCTCAATGACGATCCCCGGACTCCGATCCAGCAAAGTGCCAGGGATGAGTTCCGTCAGCACGACGGCGTGGTGACGATCTTGATGTTCTACCGTCGCAGGGCTTCGCCTAAGCACCGCTACAATATTATCGAGGAATATGGTGGAGGGGGGCACCGCACACGGCTAAGAGATCAATGATCAATTGTTGTGTCTCTGAGGTGCCCCCCTTCCCCCGTATATAAAGGAGTGGAGGAGGGGGTCGGCCAAGGAGGGTGGCGCGCCCAAGGGGGGAGTCCAACTCCCACCGGGAGTAGGACTCCCACTTTTCCTATTAGGAGTAGGAGAGGGAAGGAAGAGGAAGGAGGGAGAAAGGAAAGGGGGGGGGCGCCCCCACCCTTGCTCCTTTCCCCTCCTTTCCACTAAGGCCCATATACCTCCCGGGGGGTTCCGATAACCTCCCGGTGATCCGGTATTGTCCCAATCTCACTCGGAACCTTTCCGGTGTCCAAATATAGTCGTCCAATATATCGATCTTTATGTCTCGACCATTTCGAGACTCCTCGTCAAGTCCATGATCACATCCGGGACTCCGAACAACCTTCGGTACATCAAAATATATAAACTCGTAATGAAACTGTCATCGTAACGTTAAGCATGCGGACCCTACGGGTTCGAGAACAATGTAGACATGACCGAGACACGTCTCTGGTCAATAACCAATAGCGGAACCTGGATGCTCATATTGGCTCCTACATATTCTACGAAGATCTTTATCGGTCAGACCGCATAACAACATAGGTTGTGCCCTTTGTCATCGGTATGTTACTTGCCCGAGATTTGATCGTCGGTATCTCAATACCTAGTTCAATCTCGTTACCGGCAAGTCTCTTTACTCATTCCGTAACACATCATCCTGCAACTAACTCATTAGTTGCAATGCTTGCAAGGCTTATAGTGATGTGCATTACCGAGTGGGCCCAGAGATACCTCTCCGACAATCGGAGTGACAAATCCTAATCTCGAAATACGCCAACCCAACAAGTACCTTTGGAGACACCTGCAGAGCACCTTTATAATCACCCAGTTACGTTGTGACGTTTGGTAGCACACAAAGTGTTCCTCCGGTAAACGAGAGTTGCATAATCTCATAGTCATAGGAACATCTATAAGTCATGAAGAAAGCAATAGCAACAAACTAAACGATCAAGTGCTAAGCTAACGGAATGGGTCAAGTCGATAACATCATTCTCCTAATGATGTGATCCCGTTAATCAAATGACAACTCATGTCTATGGTTAGGAAACATAACCATCTTTGAACAACGAGCTAGTCAAGTAGAGGCATACTAGTGACACTCTGTTTGTCTATGTATTCACACATGTATTATGTTTCCTGTTAATACAATTCTAGCATGAATAATAAACATTTATCATGATATAAGGAAATAAATAATAACTTTATTATTGCCTCTAGGGCATATTTCCTTCAGTCTCCCACTTGCACTAGAGTCAATAATCTAGTTCACATCGCCATGTGATTTAATACCAATAGTTCACATCACCATGTGATTAACACCATAGTTCACATCGACATGTGACCAACACCCAAAGGGTTTACTAGAGTCAATAATCTAGTTCACATCGCTATGTGATTAACACCCAAAGGGTACTAAGGTGTGATCATGTTTTGCTTGTGAGAGAAGTTTAGTCAACGGGTCTGCCACATTCAAATCCGTAAGTATTTTGCAAATTTCTATGTCAACAATGCTCTGCACGGAGCTACTCTAGCTAATTGCTCCCATTTTCAGTATGTATCCAGATTGAGATATAGAGTCATCTGGATCAGTGTCAAAATTTGCATCGACGTAACCCTTTACGACGAACCTTTTTGTCACCTCCATAATCGAGAATCATATCCTTATTCCACTAAGGATAATTTTGACCGCTATCCAGTGATCTACTCCTAGATCACTATTGTACTCCCTTGCGAAAAACAGTGTAGAGTATACAATAGATCTGGTACACAGCATGGCATATTTTATAGAACCTATGGCCAAGGCATAGGGAATGAGTTTCATTCTCTTTCTATCTTCTGCCGTGGTCGGGTTTTGAGTCTTACTCAGTTTCACACCTTGTAACACAGGCAAGAACTCTTTCTTTGACTGTTCCATTTTGAACTACTTCAAAATCTTGTCAAGGTATGTACTCATTGAAAAACTTACCAAGCGTCTTGATCTATCTGTATAGATCTTGATGCTCAATATGTAAGCAGCTTCACCGGGGTCTTTCTTTGAAAAACTCCTTTCAAACACTCCTTTATGCTTTGCAGAATAATTCTACATTATCTCCGATCAACAATATGTCATTCACATATACTTATCAGAAATGATGTAGTGCTCCCACTCACTTTCTTGTAAATACAGGCTTCACCGCAAGTCTGTATAAAACTATATGATTTGATCAACTTATCAAAGCGTATATTCCAACTCCGAGATGCTTGCACCAGTCCATAGATGGATCGCTGGAGCTTGCATATTTTGTTAGCACCTTTAGGATTGACAAAACCTTCTGGTTGCATCATATACAACTCTTCTTTAATAAATCCATTAAGGAATGCAGTTTTGTTTATCCATTTGCCAGATTTCATAAAATGTGGCAATTGCTAACATGATTAGGACAGACTTAAGCATAGATATGAGTGAGAAACTCTCATCGTAGTCAACACCTTGAACTTGTCGAAAACCTTTTGCGACAATTCTAGCTTTGTAGATAGTAACACTACTATCAACGTCCGTCTTCCTCTTGAAGATCCATTTAATCTCAATGGCTCGTCGATCTTTGGGCAAGTCAATCAAAGTCCATACTTTGTTCTCATACATGGATCTCATCTCAGATTTCATGGCCTCAAGCCATTTCACGGAATCTGGGCTCATCATCGCTTCCTCATAGTTTGTAGGCTCATCATGGTCAAGTAACATGACCTCTAGAACAGGATTACCGTACCACTCTGGTGCGGATCTTACTCTGGTTTACCTTCGAGGTTCGGTAGTAACTTGATCTGAAGTTACATGATCATCATCATTACCTTCCTCACTAATTGGTGTAGTAGTCACAGGAACAGATTTCTGTGATGAACTACTTTCCAATAAGGGAGCAGGTACAGTTACCTCATCAAGTTCTACTTTCCTCCCACTCACTTCTTTCGAGAGAAACTCCTTCTCTAAAAAGGATCCATTCAAAGCAATGAATATCTTGCCTTCGGATCTGTGATAGAAGGTGTACCCAGCATTTTCTTTTGGGTATCCTATGAAGACGCACTTCTCCGATTTGGGTTTGAGCTTATCAGGTTGAAACTTTTTCACATAAGCATTGCAACCTCAAACTTTAAGAAATGACAGCTTAGGTTTCTTGCCAAACCATAGGTCATACGGTGTCGTCTCAACGGATTTATATGGTGCCCTATTTGACGTGAATGCAGCTGTCTCTAATGCATAACCCCAAAACGACAGTGGTAGATCGGTAAGAGACATCATAGATCGCACCATATCTAATAAAGTACGGTTATGACGTTCGTACACACCATTACACTGTGGTGTTCTAGGTGGCGTGAGTAGTGAAACTATTTCACATTGTTTTTAACTGAAGGCCAAACTCGTAACTCAAATATTTTACTTCTGCGATCATATCGTAGAAACTTTTATTTTTGTTACGATGATTCTCCACTTCACTCTGAAATTCTTTGAACTTTTCAAATGTTTCAGACTTGTGTTTTATCAAGTAGATATACTCATATATGCTCAAATCATCTGTGAAGATCAGAAAATAATGATACCTACCGTGAGCCTCAATATTCATCGGACCACATACATCAGTATGTATGATTTCCAACAAATCTGTTGCTCGCTCCAATGTTTCGGAGAACGGAGTCTTAGTCATCTTGCCCATGAGGCATGGTTCGCAAGCATCAACTGATTCATAATCAAGTGATTCCAAAAGCCCATCAGCATGGATTTTCTTCATGCGCTTTACACCGATATGACCTAAACGGCTATGCCACAAATAAGTTGCACTATCATTATTAACTTTGCATCTTTTGGCTTCAATATTATGAAAATGTGTATTACCACGATCGAGATCCAACAAACCATTTTTATTGGGTGTATGACCATAGAAGGTTTTATTCATGTAAACAGAACAACAATTATTCTCTAACTTACATGAATAACCGTATTGCAATAAACATGATCCAATCATATTCATGCTCAACGCAAACACTAAATAACATTTATTTTAGGTTTAACACTAATCCCGAAAGTATAGGGAGTGTGCGATGATGATCATATCAATCTTGGAACCATTTCCAATACACATCGTCTTAACTAGTCTATGTTCATTCTGCAACTCCCATTCCGAGTTACTATTCTTAGCAACTGAACTAGTATCAAATACTAAGGGGTTGCTATAAACACTAGTAAAGTACACATCAATAACATGTATATCAAATATACCTATGTTCACTTTGCCATTCTTCTTATCCGCCAATTATTTGGGGTAGTTCCGCTTCCAATGACCAGTCCCTTTGTAGTAGAAGCACTCAGTTTCAGGCTTAGGTCCAGACTTGGGTTTTTTTTCACTTGAGCAACAACTTGTTTGCCGTTCTTCTTGAAGTTCCCCTTTCTTCCCTTTGCCCCTTTACTTGAAACTAGTGGTTTTGTTTACCATCAACACTTGATGCTTTTCTTGATTTCTACCTTCGTCGATTTCAGCATCACGAAGAGCTTGGGAATCATTTTCGTTATCCCTTGCATATTATAGTTCATCATGAAGTTCTACTAACTTGGTGATGGTGACTAGAGAATTCTGTCAATCACTATTTTATCTGGAAGATTAACTCCCACTTGATTCAAGCGATTGTAGTACCCAGACAATCTGAGCACATGCTCACTGATTGAGCTATTCTCCTCCATCTTTTAGCTATAGAACTTGTTGGAGACTTCATATCTCTCAACTCGGGTATTTGCTTGAAATATTAACTTCAACTCCTGGAACATCTCATATGGTCCATGACGTTCAAAACGTCTTTGAAATCCCAATTCTAAGCTGTTTAAGCATGGTGCACTAAACTATCAAGTAGTCATCATATTGAGCTAGCCAAACGTTCATAACATCTGCATCTGCTCCTGCAATAGGTTTTTCACCTAGCGGTGCATCAAGGACATAATTCTTCTATGCAGCAATGAGGATAAACCTTAGATCACGGGTCCAATCCGCATCATTGCTACTAACATCTTTCAACTTAGTTTTCTCTAGGAACATATCAAAAATAAAACAGGGGAGCTAAACGCGAGCTATTGATCTACAACATAGATATGCTAATACTACCAGGACTAAGTTCATGATAAATTTAAGTTCAATTAATCATATTACTTAAGAACTCCCACTTAGAAAGACATCCCTCTAATCTTCTAAGTGATCACGTGATCCAAATCAACTAAACCATAACCGATCATCACGTGAAATGGAGTAGTTTTCAATGGTGAACATCACTATGTTGATCATATCTACTATATGATTCACGCTCGACCTTTCGGTCTCAGTGTTCCGAGGCCATATCTGCATATGCTAGGCTCGTCAAGTTTAACCTGAGTATTCTGCGTGTGCAAAACTGGCTTGCACCCGTTGTAGATGGACGTAGAGCTTATCACACTCGATCATCACGTGGTGCCTGGGCACGACGAACTTTGGCAACGGTGCATACTCAGGGAGAACACTTTTTATCTTGAAATTTAGTGAGAGATCATCTTATAATGCTATCGTCAATCAAAGCAAGATAAGATGCATAAAAGATAAACATCACATGCAATCAATATAAGTGATATGATATGGCCATCATCATCTTGTGCTCATGATCTCCATCTCTGAAGCACCGTCATGATCACCATCGTCATCGTCTTGACACCTTGATCACCATCGTAGCATCGTTGTCGTCTCGCCAATCTTAGGCTTCCATGACTATCGCTACCACTTAGTGATAAAGTAAAACATTACAACGCAATTGCATTACATACAATAAAGCGACAACCATATGGCTCCTGCCAGTTGCCGATAACTCGGTTACAAAACATGATCATCTCATATAATAAAATTTAGCATCATGTCTTGACCATATCACATCACAACATGCCCTGCAAAAACAAGTCAGACGTCCTCTACTTTGTTGTTGCAACTTTTACGTGGCTGTTACGGGTTTAGCAAGAACCATTCTTACCTACGCATCAAAACCACAACGATAGTTTGTCAAGTTGGTGCTGTTTTAACCTTCTCAAGGACCGGGCGTAGCCACACTCAGTTCAACTAAAGTTGGAGAAACTGACACCCGCCAGCCACCTGTGTGCAAAGCACGTCGGTAGAACCAGTCTCGCGTAAGCGTACGCGTAATGTCGGTCCGGGCCGCTTCATCCAACAATACCGCTGAACCAAAGTATGACATGCTGGTAAGCAGTATGACTTATATCGCCCACAACTCACTTGTGTTCTACTCGTGCACAACATCAACGCATAAAACCTAGGCTCGGATGCCACTGTTGGGGAACGTAGTAATTTTAAAAAATTTCCTACACACACGCAAGATCATGGTGATGCACAACAACGAGAGGGGAGAGTGTTGTCTACGTACCCTCGTAGACCGGAAAGCGGAAGCGTTATAACAACACGGTTGATGTAGTCGTACGTCTTCACGGCCCGACCGATCAAGCACCGAAACTACGGCACCTCCGAGTTTTTGCACACGTTTAGCTCGATGACGATCCCCGGACTCCGATCTAGCAAAGTGTCGGGGATGAGTTCCGTCAGCACGACGGCGTGGTGACGATCTTGATGTTCTACCGTCGCAGGGCTTCGCCTAAGCACCGCTACAATATTATCGAGGATTATGGTGGAGGGGGGCACCGCACACGGCTAAGAGATCAATGATCAATTGTTGTGTCTCTGGGGTGCCCCCCTGCCCCCGTATATAAAGGAGTGGAGGAGGGGGCGGCCAAGGAGGGTGGGGCGCCCAAGGGGGGGGAGTCCAACTCCCACTTTTCGGATTTGGAGTAGGAGAGGGAAGGAAGAGGAAGGAGGGAGGAAGGAAAGGGGGGCGGCCCCCCTCCCAATTCGGATTGGGCTTGGGGGGGGGCTCCCTTGCTCCTTTCCCCTCCTTTCCTCTAAGGCCCAATAAGGCCCATATACCTCCCGGGGGGTTCCGATAACCTCCCGGTGATCCGGTATTGTCCCAATCTCACCCGGAACCTTTCTGGTGTCCAAATATAGTCGTCCAATATATCGATCTTTATGTCTTGACCATTTCGAGACTCCTCGTCAAGTCCGTGATCACATCCGAGACTCCGAACAACCTTCGGTACATCAAAATATATAAACTCATAATGAAACTGTCATCGTAACGTTAAGCGTGCGGACCCTACGGGTTCGAGAACAACGTAGACATGATCGAGACACGTCTCTGGTCAATAACTAATAGCGGAACCTGGATGCTCATATTAGCTCCTACCTATTCTACGAAGATCTTTATCGGTCAGACCGCATAACAACATATGTTGTTCCCTTTGTCATCATTATGTTACTTGCACGAGATTCGATCGTCGGTATCTCAATACCTTGTTCAATCTCGTTACCGGCAAGTCTCTTTACTCGTTCCGTAACACATCATCCTGCAACTAACTCATTAGTTGCAATGCTTGCAAGGCTTATAGTGATGTGCATTACTGAGTGGGCCCAGAGATACCTCTTCGACAATCGGAGTGACAAATCCTAATCTCGAAATACGCCAACCCAACAAGTAGCTTTGGAGACACCTGTAGAGCACCTTTATAATCACCCAGTTACGTTGTGACATTTGGTAGCACACAAAGTGTTCCTCCGGTAAACGGGATTTGCATAATCTCATAGTCATAGGAACATGTATAAGTCATGAAGAAAGCAATAGCAACAAACTAAACGATCAAGTGCTAAGCTAACGGAATGGGTCAAGTCAATCACATCATTCTCCTAATGATGTGATCCCGTTAATCAAATGACAACTCATGTCTATGGTTAGAAAACATAACCATCTTTGATCAACGAGCTAGTCAAGTAGAGGCATACTAGTGACACTCTATTTGTCTATGTATTCACACATGTATTATGTTTCCTGTTAATACAATTCTAGCATGAATAATAAACATTTATCATGATGTAAGGAAATAAATAATAACTTTATTATTGCCTCTAGGGCATATTTTCTTCAAAAGAGAGCATCATGAAGAATATGACTAGCACATTTAAGTCTAACCATCTTCCTATGCATAGGGATTTTGTGAGCAAACAACTTATGGGGACAAGAATCAACTTGCATAGGAAGGTAAAACAAACATAACTTCAAAACATTAAGCACATAGAGAGGAAACTTGATATTATTGCAATTCCTACAAGCATATATTCCTCCCTCATAATAATTTCCAGTAGCATCATGAATGAATTCAACAATATAACCAGCACCTAAAGCATTCTTTTTATGATCTACAAGCATAGAAATTTTATTACTCTCCACACAAGCAAAATTCTTCTCATGAATAATAGTGGGAGCAAACTCAACAAAGTAACTATCATGGGATTGAAAATTGAAATCAAGATGACAAGTTTCATGGTTATCATTATTCTTTAAAGCATACGTGTCATCACAATAATCATCATAGATAGGAGGCATGATTTTATCATAATAAATTTGCTCATCAAAACTTGGGGACAAAAAATATCATCTTCATCAAACATAGCTTCCCCAAGCTTGTGTCTTTGCATATCATTAGCATCATGGATATTCAAGGAATTCCTACTAACAACATTGCAATCATGCTCATCATCCAAATATTTAGTGCCAAACATTTTATAGATTTCTTCTTCTAGCACTTGAGCACAATTATCCTTTCCATCATACTCACGAAAGATATTAAAAAGATGAAGCGTATGAGGCAAACTTAATTCCATTTTTTTGTAATTTTATTTTATAAACTAAACTAGTGATAAAACAAGAAACTAAAAGACTCGATTGCAAGATCTAAAGATATACCTTCAAGCGCTAACCTCCCCGGCAACGGCGCCAGAAAAGAGCTTGATGTCTACTACACAACCTTCTTCTTGTAGACGTCGTTGGGCCTCCAAGTGCAGAGATTTGTAGGACAGTAGCAAATTTCCCTCAAGTGGATGACCTAAGATTTATCAATCCGTAGGAGGCGTGGGATGAAGATGGTCTCTCTCAAGCAACCCTGCAACCAAATAACAAAGAGTCTCTTGTGTCCCCAACACACCCAATACAATGGTAAATTGTATAGGTGCACTAGTTCGGCGAAGAGATGGTGATACAAGTGCAATATGGATAGTAGATAAAGGTTTTTGTAATCTGAAATTATAAAAACAGCAAGGTAACTAATGATAAAAGTGAGCACAAATGGTATTGCAATGCGTTGAAACAAGGCCTAGGGTTCATACTTTCACTAGTGCAAGCCCTCTCAACAATAATAACATAATTGGATCATATAACTATCCCTCAACATGCAACAAAGAGTCACTCCAAAGTCACTAATAGCGGAAATCGAACGAAGAGATTATGGTAGGGTATGAAACCACCTCAAAGTTATTCTTTCCAATCAATCCGTTGGGCTATTCCTATAAGTGTCACAAACAGCCCTAGAGTTCGTACTAGAATAACACCTTAAGACACAAATCAATCAAAACCCTAATGTCACCTAGATACTCCAATGTCACCTCAAGTATCCGTGGGTATGATTATACGATATGCATCACACAATCTCAGATTCATCTATTCAACCAACACATAGGACCTCAAAGAGTGCCCCAAAGTTCCTACCGGAGAATCACGACAAAAACGTGTGCCAACCCCTATGCATAGGTTCATGGGCGGAACCCGCAAGTTGATCACCAAAACATACATCAAGTGAATCACGTGGTATCCCATTGTCACACAGATACGCACGACAAGACATACATCAAGTGTTCTCAAATCTTTAAAGACTCAATCCGATAAGATAACTTCAAAGGGGAAACTCAATCCATTACAAGAGAGTAGAGGGGGAAAGAAAACATCATAGGATCCAAATATAATAGCAAAGCTCGCGATACATCAAGATCGTATCACCTCAAGAACACGAGAGAGAGAGAGAGAGAGAGATCAAACACATAACTACTGGTACATACCCTCAGCCCCGAGGGAGAACTACTCCCTCCTCGTCATGGAGAGCACCGGGATGATGAAGATGGCCGCCGGAGAAGGATTCCCCCTCCGGCAGGGTGCCGGAACGGGTCTAGATTGACTTTCGGTGGCTACGGAGGCTTCTGGCGGCGGAACTCCCGATCTAATCTCTGTTCTGGAAGTTTTTTAGAGTACATGAGTATATATGGGTGCAGGAAGTACGTCGGTGGAGCTTTGGGGGCCCCACAAGGCAGGGGGCGCGCCCTAGGGGGGGCGCCCCCCACCCTTGTGAGCACCTCCCTTGGCTCCTGACGTGGGGTCCAAGTCCATCCGGTAGCTTTCCTTTCAAAAATGAGTTCCATGAAGTTTCAGGTCAATTGGACTCCGTTTGATTTTCCTTTTCTTTGAAACCCTAAAACAAGGTAAAAACAGAAACTGGCACTGGGCTCTAGGTTAATAGGTTATTCCAAAAAATGATATAAAAGTGTATAATAAAGCCCATAAACATCCAAAACAGTAGATAATATAGCATGGAGCAATAAAAAAAATTATAGATACGCTAAAGACGTATCACCCGTTGCTCGCCTTTCCTTGCCAGGGGAGGACTCCCCATGAGATTGGATTTGTGTGTTCTAGAAGGCTCTGCTAGGCTTATGCGTGACTTGGAGTGGGCTCAATCCCACCTTTCACCATCACATCCTAACCAAGTTTGTCTTTGAATCCCATGCCATCCTGCTCCCAGTTACACCCGAGTGTCTCGGATCATGTTGAAGAGATGGAGTGATCTCATATTGTGTTAAAAGGAAGAGAAGAGAAAAGAGAGATTGTGTAGAATATGCGAACTGCTATGTGGGCCTTTTGGGGATACTTTGGCCGCATGTATGTCCATGTAGGCATTGCTCGCGTGGCGTCCCATGTAGGCACATCACACCCGACAAATGGACCCCGTATCAGTTCTTGTAACCAAATGCCATGAATGATATCAATGGTATCATTATTTTTTTGCGGGGTATCAATGATATCATTATTAACAAGCAATCCGAAACATGTTGTTTCCTTAAAAAAACAGGTGGTTTTGTTAGAATGTTGCCTGATATTTTTAATTTACTCTATTTCATGATATCTTTGTATGGATAAATACTTCCCCTGTTGTTACTAGATCTTGGTATCTCCTAGGGTTGGTTTTGGGTCGCGTAGAGAGCCATGGGTGGTACATGTTTCAATGGGCGCGCCTTCAAGATTTTGATGAGTATAGTATTTTAAATTGTGCATGGGGTTTTGTTTTGATTCGAGCTCTAGAAAACAAAACAAACAAAGTCTGCAACACAATGGGGCGAGCGTGTTAACACTGGCGGCCATTGAGCTCTTCCATAGAGGGCAAGGGCAAATGCCGATGGTGCTACGGTTTTAGAATAGTTAAAGCCTTACAGAAAATTCCTTATTTGACACTATCTTAAAATCCGCTTTCTTATTTGACACTGGAAAAAAATTCTTCCCTATTCGACATAAGTTCTAAATTTTATTCCTTATATGACATTTTCATTCATTTTGAGCCTAAATGACACCTGAAGAGACTTTTTTGCCCCTCATGTGATATGTGTGTGGGGGGTAATAGCGCACACACGCAGCACCGGTGCGAGGGCAGGAGCACACATGCATCAACACATACACACGCACCCGCGCACACACACACAACAACACGCACGCGAACGTGCGCACACACACACAGCAACACACATGCACGCGCACACACACGCAGCAACACACACGCACGCAGCACACACACAGGCAGCACATAGGCACGCAACAGCACACACACACGCACGCACACACGCAACAACACGCACGCGGACGTGCACACACACATGCAGCAACACACATGCACGCGCGCACACACACGCAGCAACACACACACACGCAGCACACACACATACACACACACACACACGCAGCAGCAGCACACACACATGCAACACATAGGCACGCAACAGCACACACACGCGCGCACGTACGCACGCAGTAGCAAACACACACGCAGCGGCACACATGCACACACACATGCAGCAGCAACACACATGTGCGCGTGCATCCACACACGCAACAGCACACACACGCGCACACACATACCGCATGAGGGGTAAAATCGTCTTTTCAGATGCCATTTAGGCTCAAAATGGACGGATGTGTCGTATAGGGAATAAAATTTAAGACATTGTCAAATAAGGAATCAGATTTTAAGACAGTGTCAAATAAGAAATTTTCTCAAAGCCTTAATTGTTGCATTACTGAGACGACAAATAGCAGGAAAGGAGGAGGTCAACGTTCTTTTCCTATTCAATCTCGTTTGTGCCTGTGGTGTAATTGTTGTGAGCTTGTTGAAATTCGATCGTAAACCCTTGAAGGTGTAAGGTTGGTAGATGATGTTTCCTGATAGAAGTAGCGCATGTAGTGTTTGGTATGTTGGAATGTGGCTTGTTAATCGCGGCCATAGAATGGAGCTTTTCGAAGAAACTAAAAATTGGTAGCTGTTTTATTAATTTAAGGGCATGTATAATGGTTGATAAGATAGTCTTATCTTAGGTCTTGCATGTAATTAAGAGATGACAAAAAAAGATGTCTACAATAGGTCATTTCTTAGCCTTATCTTCATAACTAGTTATTCCTAAAAACGTGGTGACATATATTGTGCTAAGATATCATCTCTTGTCTTATCTTAAATAAGAGAAGACAAACCTTTTCTTATGAGGGCATGTACAATGGTGTTATCTTAGGAGTGCCACGTAGGATAAATGATGAGGTGGAGGAGAGAGAACTCATAAGAAAAGACTTGTCTTCTCTTATTTAAGATAAGACAAAAGATAATCTCTTAACACAATTTGTCTCACCATGTTTTAAGGAAATGCTAGTTATTGAAGATAAGGGTAAGATATAACCCATTGTAGACATATTTTTTTGTCATCTCTAAATTACATGCAAAACTTAAGATAAGGCTGTCTTATCTACCATTGTACATGCCCTGAGTTCTCTCTCCTCCACCTCATCATTTATTCTATATGGCACTCCTAAGATAGTACCATTGTACATGCCCTAATGGGACTGAAGATGAGAGCGGAAAACTCATCTTTTTACAAACAAAGGAGGAGAATGAGGAGAAGGAGGGGAAGGAACATTAAATATAAGGAAGGACAATATTGTCTAGCATTTTTTTCTCTGATGATACTTACAAATCGCATCTTTCTGATTATTATCGGTTGCACTGAATTTTTCCTTTGGAAATGACTGAAAGAGCATACCCGACAACTGAGATTTTTTCCTTAAGAAAAGCTGAGGTATATCTATTCGGATCGAACCGCTGAATCAGCAACAAGCCATGCAAAATCATCAGAAATTGCGAGAGAGAAATGGGGCAGGATAAAAAGGTGCCAGCGAAGCGGCCACGTCTCCACGTTTTCGACCACGAGCAACCATGCAAAGCAAGCCCAAGTGGGCGTCCGAATTTGGAGCGTTCCAAAGCTCACCACGCAAAGCATCCATCCGTCGGTTCGTTAACAACGACACGCTCGCGCCCACTGCTTGGTAGAACCGCTGCTAATTCTTACTCCCTCTTTCACCTGTCACGCATTCTGATGGCTGCCGTCAGACCACGTACTTGGCAGCTCTGAGGATAGCAATTTAAGCATGGGAGTCCTGTACGAGCCACAAATATCTGTCACTAATTGATAAGTACAGTGGACCGTAGAGATGGCGCTTTCAACGCTGGCATGTACAGTATACGATTATATCTGTTGTCCGCCTCGCCTAGAAGTGCAGGCCGACGAGCGTGCAGCAAATTGTTCTTTGGCCAACTGGAGAAAAGGTTGCGCGCGGGAAGCGTCCCGTTATCGAGCGTGAATGCGTGATTTTCTGGCGGTGCCGGAAGGTGTATCTATTTCTTTTTGGCGACGTGGATACGTATTTGACATTCCCTTGGAGGTCGCCCTGCGCGAACGATTTGGTGAGGAGGAACGACCGAACTTTCTCGATCCCTAGTAGGTTCCCTCCCTCGGGAGTTAATTGCACAAACGTATTACAGTTGGGACGTGCGGATTGGTATCTTTTTTACAATTTTTATATGTCAGTACCAAGACCAAGCAGCATGATTACAGAATGATCTAAACTCTGTATAAACATGTATTGACGCAAAAAAAACATTGCTTTTATTTGCACAAAAAGAAGCTGACATTTTTTCCGCATAAATACAATGAAGTTTTTAATATATATTGAACTTTTTATATATTATGCGATATTGTTTGTAAATACACTGATCATTATTGTGTAAATATACGCTGAACATTATTGTATAATATACTACGAACATTTTTGTTATATATATTGAAAGAATATCCAATATACAATGATCTGAAAAAATATTACATAATAAAATATAAAAGAAATTTAAAAAACACATAAAAATGAAACAATCCACCAAAGCCCGAACGTGTCTAAATTTGGATTATATAAGTACATCAGCCTGGAATTTGACACAAGCCGTCGACGGAAGTAGTGGTCTGAGAGTGTAATTGGTTTGAAGCCAATACTTAGCAAGCCAAAAATTGACAATGTTAAAAGTTGCTGAAAATTGCAATTTCTTGTGAGGTTGACAATAAACATGATAATTAATCAAGCACTAGTCAATATTTGACATCAAACCAATCATGCTTTGCGTGCGCATCAAACCTGGCGCAACCCAGGTTTGAATCCTTGCGGAGGCGCTGGATGTTTTTAGCAGAAAAAATGCCAGCCTCTTTTTTTTTCAAACAAGGATGTTTGCATGATTACATATAAAGCATGTTTTTTTAAAGAACATGCCACGTCGGCCCTAGGAGGGCCCCCCGGTCAGTTGCAGCGTCAATTCACGTGTTTATACAGAGTTTAGGTCATTCTGTAGTCGTGCGCCCTAGTCTTGGTATTAACAGGCAAAAATTACAAAAAGTGGTATCAATCCGCACACACTGCTTTAATTATGATACTTCTATGCAATTAACTCCTTCCTCAGCCTTCTACAACGACTGTCTAGTGTAGAACCATCTCTTTTTAGGGGGGAAAAGCTACTAAACTTAACCAACAATCTGTTCTAGGATACAAATAACGTCACGTAAAATACAGGGCCAAATATGACGGTCAAAGGGTAAAGTAGTTGCTGCTTTTGAAAGCTTGTGAGCTTCAAGATTCATCTCCCGCTTCTCATATATGTAATGCATGGTTTTTTTGTGAAAGAACGTGCCACACGCCACCCCTAACAGGGGGGCCGGCCGGTCAGTTACAGCGTCACTACGTGTTTATACGAAGTTTAGATCGTTCTGTAGCCGCACGGTTCAGTCTTGATACTAACATGTAAAAATTACGGAAAATGGTACCAATCCGCACGCACTGCTCCAATTATAATACCTCTGTGCAATTAACCACCCCCCCCCCCCCCCCCCCCGATTTAAGAAAAAAACTCCTCCCTCAGCCTTCTTCAGCGACTGTCTAGCGTAAAACCATCCTTTTTAGGGGTAAAAGCTACTAAACTTAGCTAACAATCAGTTCTGAGATGCAAAAAAGGAGATGCAAAAAAGGTCAGGTAAAATAGCAAGCCAAATATGACGGCCAAAAGGTAAAGTAGTCGCTGATTTTGAAAGCTTGTGAGCTTCAAGATCCATGGCTCGCTTCTCATGGATGTAATCAACCTAAGCGAAGTCTTCCATTCTTTGCTTAATATATCTTTGATCGTTACTGCTGAGGGCCGTTTATAATCATACTCTGGATGTGTGATCGTTGTCATACAATCTGTAGCAACAACAATTCATTGACAATCCAAATCAGCTGCTAAAGATAAGGCCTCCGAACTCACATTGCTTCGAGGATTTCCCGAGAGACCAAAATCCTGAAAAGTTATAGCAGAAGCGCCCAAATAAGCACCTGACTCGTCTCGACAAATAACTGCAAAAGCCCCCTGGCCACTGTTTCTGCCGATAGCAGCACCGAATGAAGTTTAACACTCCCAGCAGGCAGAGCAATCCATATAGGAATCCGACCAGTCACCTTGGGTCTGTGCATAGGAGTTTCAGGCTTTAAAATCTGCAAATCTAGCAAGTATCTTTGGATGAACAAAAAATGGTTAGTGGAGACTGAAATTTCTCTTCATGGACAGCCACCAACTCGACCACAGGGTAACAATGAGTTTCACAAAGTTCTCATGCCCCATCGATTCTTGCAGCTCAATAAGCCAGAGCTTAGCATCGTTGTGATTGCAGGCTATCATGTGTTCCACTAGTTTGTCATCGACTAAGGCCCGGGCGCTCTTGGCCATGGGGCATTGAACCAGTGCATGCTGCTGGGGTACGCGGTATTTCAAAAAATTTACCTACGATCATGCAAGAGATATCTAGGAGATGCATAGCAATGAGAGGGGAGAGTGTGTCTACGTACCCTCGTAGACCGAAAGCGGAAGTGTTTATTAACGCGGTTGATGTAGTCGAACATCTTCGCGATCCAACCGATCCAAGTACCGAACGCACGGCACCTCCGCGATCAGCACACGTTCAGCTCGATGACGTCCCTCGAACTCTTGATCCAGTTGAGGCCGAGGGAGAGTTCCATCAGCACGACGGCGTGGCGACGATGATGATGAAGTTACCGACGCAGGGCTTCGCCTAAGCACTAAAACTATATGACCGAGGTGTGTAACTATGGAGGGGGCACCGCACACGGCTAAAAGATCAACTTGTGTGTATTTGGGGTGCCCCCTCCCCACATATATAAAGGGGGAGGAGAGGAGGCCGACCCTAGGAGGGGCGCGCCATGGGGGGAGTCCTACTTGGCCTCCTAGTCCAAGTAGGATTCGGTCCCCCCTTTCCTAGTCCAAGTGGGAGAAGAAGGGAAAGAGGAAAGAAGAGAAGGAAGGAGAGGGGTGCCGCCCCCTCCCCTTGTCCAATTCGGATAGGGCAAGGGGGACACCACCTCTGCCCGACCCTCGCTCTTCTCCACTAAGGCCCATTGTGGCACATTAATCCCTCGGGGGTTCCGATAACCTCTGGTACTCTAGAAAATGCCCGAACATATCTGAAACCATTCCGGTGTCCAAATATAACCTTCCAATATATCAATCTTTATGTCTCGACCATTTAGAGACTTCTTGTCATGTCTGTGATCTCATCCGGGACTCCGAACAAACTTCGGTTCATTAAAACACGAAACTCATAATACAGATCGTCATCGAACATTAAGCATGCGGACCCTACGGGTTCGAGAACTATGTAGACATGACCAAGACACATCTCCGGTCAATAACCAATAGCGGAACCTGGATGCTCATATTGGCTCCTACATATTCTACGAAGATCTTTATCGGTCAAACCGCATAACAACATACGTTGTTCCCTTTGTCATCGGTATGTTATTTGCCCAAGATTCGATCGTCGATATCATCATACCTAGTTCAATATCGTCACCAGCAAGTCTCTTTACTCGTTCCGTAATGTATCATCCCGTGGCTAACTCATTAACACATTGCTTGCAAGGCTCACAGTGATGTGCATTACCGAGAGGGCCCAAAGATACCTCTTCGATACACGGAGTGACAAATCCTAATCTTGATTTATGCCAACTCAACAAACACCATTGGAGACACCTGTAGAGCATCTTTATAATCACCCAGTTACGTTGTGACGTTTGATAGCACACAAGGTGTTCCTCCGGTATTCGGGAGTTGCATAATCTCATAGTCTGAGGAACATGTATAAGTCATGAAGAAAGCTATAGCAGAAAAAATAAACGATCATTATGCTAAGCTAACGGATGGGTCTTGTCCATCACATCATTCTCTAATGATGTGATCCTGTTCATCAAATGACAACACATGTCTATGTCTAGGAAACTTAACCATCTTTGATTAACGAGCTAGTCAAGTAGAGGCATACTAGGGACACTCTCTTTGTCTATGTATTCACATATTTACAAAGTTACCGATTAATACAATTCTAGCATGAATAATAAAAATTTATCATGATATAAGGAAATATAAATAAAAACTTTATTATTGCCTCTAGGGCATATTTCCTCCAGTCTCCCACTTGCACTAGAGTCAATAATCTAGATTACATAGTAATGATTCTAACGCCCATGGAGTCTTGGTGCTGATTGATACGTCTCCAACGTATCTATAATTTTTTATTGTTCCATGCTATTATATTATCCATCTAGGATGTTTTATATGCATTTATATGCTGTTTTATATGATTTTTGGGACTAAACTATTAACCTAGAGCCCAGTGCCAGTTTCTGTTTTTTTCCTTCTTTTTGAGTTTTACAGAAAAGGAATATCAAACGGAGCCCAATTGACCTGGAAGTTTATGGAGATTATTTTTGGACCAGAAGAAGCCCATGGAGTATCGGAGATGGACCGGAAGAGTCCCGAGGCACCCATGAGGGTGGAGGCGCGCCCTACCCCCCTGGGCGCCCCCCTACCTCGTGGTCGCCTCGTGGACCTCCCCTGACTTGTTCCCGACACCAATGCCTCTTATATAACCCCAAACTTCCAGAAAGAAACCTAGATCGGGAGTTTCGCCGCCGCAAGCCTCTGTAGCCACGGAAAACAAATCTAGACCCGTTCTGGCACCCTGCCGGAGGGGGGAATCCCTCTCCGGTGGCCATCTTCATCATCACGGCGCTCTCCATGACGAGGAGGGAGTAGTTCACCCTCGAGGCTGAGGGTATGTACCAGTGGCTATGTGTTTGATCTCTCTCTCTCTCTCTCTCGTGTTCTTCATTCAAAACGATCTTGATGTATCACGAGCTTTGCTATTATAGTTGGATCTTATGATGCTTCTCCCCCTCTACTCTCTTGTAATGGATTGAGTTTTCCCTTTGAAGTTATCTTATCGGATTGAGTCTTTAAGGATTTGAGAACACTTGATGTATGTCTTGCATGTGCTTATCTGTGGTGACAATGGGATATTCACGTGATCCACTTGATGTATGTTTTGGTGATCAACTTGCGAGTTCTGTGACCCCGTGAACTTATGCATAGGGGTTGGCACACGTTTTCGTCTTGACTCTCCGGTAGAAACTTTGGGGCACTCTTTGAAGTTCTTTGTGTTGGTTGAATAGATGAATCTGAGATTGTGTGATGCATAACATATAATCATGCCCACGGATACTTGAGGTGACATTGGAGTATCTAGGTGACATTAGGGTTTTGGTTGGTTTTTGTCTTAAGGTGTTATTCTAGTACGAATTCTAGGATAGATTGAACGGAAAGAATATATTCGTGTTATTTTACTATGGACTCTTGAATAGATCAATTAAAAAGGATAACTTTGAGGTGGTTTCGTACTCTACAATAATCTCTTTGTTTGTTCTCCGCTATTAGTGACTTTGGAGTGACTCTTTGTTGCATATTGTGGGATTTTTATATGATCCAATTATGTTATTATTGTTGAGAGAACTTGCACTAGTGAAAGTATGAACCCTAGGCCTTGTTTCGAAGCATTGCAATACCGTTTGTGCTCACCTTTATCATTAGTTACCTTGCTTTTTTATATTTCATATTACAAAAACCTATATCTACCATCCATATTGCACTTGTATCACCATCTCTTCGCCGAACTAGTGCACCTATACAATTTACCATTGTATTGGGTGTGTTGGGGACAGAAGAGACTCTTTATTATTTGGTTGCAGGGTTGTTTGAGAGAGACCATCTTCATCCCGCACCTCCCATGGATTGATAAACCTTACGCCATTCACTTGAGGAAAATTTTCTACTGTCCTACAAACCTCTGCACTTGGAGGCCCAACAATGTCTACAAGAAGAAGGTTGTGTAGTAGACATCAAGCTCTTTCTGGCGCCGTTGCCGGGGAGGTTAGCGCTTGACGGTATATCTTTAGATCTTGCAATCGAATCTTTTAGTTTCTTGTTTTATCATTAGTTTAGTCTTTCTAATGTCTTTCGTGAAAATGGAATTAAGGTTGCCACATATGCTTCATCTTTTTAATGTCTTTCGTGAAAATAAGGATTCCGATAATTGTGCCGAAGTGTTAGAAGAAGAATGCATTAAAATGTTTGGCACTAAATATTTGGATGATGAGCATGATTGCAATGTTGTTAGTTTGAATTCTTTGAATACCCATTATGCTAATGATATGCAAAGCCACAAGCTTGGGGATGCTATGTTTGATGAAGATGATATTTTTTGTCCCCCAAGTTTTGATGAGCAAATTTATAATGATGAAAGCATCTCTCCTATCTATGATGATTATTGTGATGACACGTATGCTATAAAGAATAATGATATCCGTGAAACTTGTCATCATAATTTTAACTTTCAATTGGATTATGCCTCACATGATAGTTATTTTGTTGAGTTTGCTCCCACTACTATTCATGAGAAGAAATTTGCTTATGTGGAGAGTAATAAAAATTCTATACTTGTAGATCATGAAAAGAATGCTTTATG
>NC_053023.1:609842615-609902249 GCF_003073215.2 Triticum urartu
CTTGAACTCCTGCATAATAAAGCAATCCTTCCAAAGGTGGTTCGCTGGCTCCTCCTTTGTCCCATGTCTTGGACAGGGCTGGCTTAGCAGATAGTTCAGGCGGTTTGGGTTAGGGTTGGGTGCTCCACTACGATTTTTTGGCCTACCCTTGCACCGCTGGCCATTGTCCTGTGTGTTGGTATTAGCCACAAAATCCATGTTACCATCCGCTTTACGTTTGCCTCCTCCGCCATTGCCTACCCAGTGATGCTGCTGACCTTTGGAGCTGCTGTTCTTCTTCCCCTTCCCTGTCTTGTCATCATCAGATTCAGGATCCTTGGTACTATCAGAATTAGCATATTTTACCAAAGCGGCCATGAGGGTCCCCATGTCGGTGCAATGACGCTTCATCCATCCCAATTTCAACTTCAGGGGCCCAAACCGGCAGTTTCCTTCTATGGTTAATACTGCAGTGTCAGCATTGATGCGGTCTGAGGAGTGCAACACTTGTGAAACCCGGCGCACCCAATGAGTCGTTGATTCTCCTTCCTCCAGGACGCATGCAGCTAAGTCCACTATCGACATAGGCTGTTTACAGGTATCCTTGAAATTGTTGATAAACCGGGCTCGCAATTGGGCCCATGAACTGATAGAATTAGCTGGCAGGCTTTTTAACCAAGTACGGGCCGTTCCTTCAAGCATCATGGTGAAGTATTTTGCACACGCCGTGTCATCCACATCCAACATCTCCATGGCCATCTCATAGCTCTCCACCCAAGTCTCTGCAGGTTGATCCCCCGTGTAATTTGGTACCTTGCGCGGGCCTTTGAAATCCTTGGGCAGGCGCACATTGCGTAAAGCGGGGATAAGGCAAGGCACCCCCAAAGAACTGGAAGCAACACCAGGTTCGATCGAGATGGTTGGATGAACCGGCGTGAGCTGCCGAGCCTGGTGCTATGCGGCTAACTCGGCCTCCCTGCGCGCTCGGGCCCGGTACACCACTTCCTGAGCGTCATCAGCACCACCCGTCAGGTTGTTGCCACGGGGTGCTCCACGTCATTCATTACTCGACACTGCTGGTTCCTCCATATGCCTGCTATAGCTCCAGCTTGGACGGGGGGTCGAGTGGATCCGGTCGCGGCTGTACGAGTACGCTTCCTGTTGGGCCAAAGCTGTCCTCAGCAGTTCCTTGACCTGTCGCGTCTCTACTGCCTGCGGCGAGTCACCTTCAATTGGAATGGCCTCCAGCCGTGCAGCAGCGGCAACAAGATTGACCATTGGGTTGGAGTAATGACCCGGAGGTGTTAAAGCATCCTGAGGTATAACGGTGTTTTGACGAGGCGGGTTCATCTGACGGGGCTGAACCGGTGCACCGGTCCCAGGGGCTTCTACCCGGTTCCCCTCCAGAGAATTGCCGGTTCTTGGTCAAGGAGTGTTGAAAAGGTCTCTGGCCTCGAAAACCGGAGGTAAGCGGGATCGGTGCTTCCTCCTCATGACTTCATGCGACGCGCTCTGGTCCAACATAAGCCTGTAGGCCTGTGCGTCTAAAGCGGCCCGCTCCGCGGCCATTCTGGTGTCCTCAGCCGCCAGATCCGTCTTGGCCTGGGTGATTTGTTCCTTTACCTTTGCAATCTCCGTGTTATGAGCATCCTGATCTGGCGGATTAACTTCTGCCATAAGCACAGCCAATGCATCAAATAGTTCTGACAGAACCTGAGCCGGCGGGCGCACAGGGCCTCCTGCCCCGGCAGCTGTTGCCGCTGCTGAACCGGAGATCGTTGCCATGGCTGTCGAAGAATGAAGCGCTGCTTGTGTTCCGGTCATGAATATCCCAACCCGGTTAGGCAGATCAGAGGGGTCCGGAATACTGTCGCCATCGGAACAGCTCTCAATCCGGCCATCTTGTAGCTGATAAAGAGATTCGGTTTCTCCGGTCGAAGATTCGTCACCGGAACAAACGGCAGTCGCCCCACGAAGCTCCGATCCGTCCTCATAACTCCCTCCATGGATCATTCCCACGAAGGCACGCTTCATGGCCGGTTTAACCCGGGCGGATCACGCACGCTGAGCCGTCTCGACGAGGTCGGTGCAGATGTCCGGCTCAGGGCCCGGTTCACCGATCTTGCCAATGAAAATGTGAATGCTACCAAAGGGGACCCGGTACCCGTACTCAATTGAGCCGGCCTCGGGGCCCCAGCCTGCGTCGTCGATGTAGAGCTTGCCGCGACGACTCTTAGTCAACTGGCCTACAGCGTAGCCCTCGAGTCCTTCAAAGCGGCCCGCCAAGAACCGGAAACCATCATGCGATAGCCCCACGGTGGGTGCCAACTGTCGTGGTTTTGTCACGGCAGATGTCCTAGAGAAAGGACTTAGTCGGGGAGCCATCGCGATGGGTTAGCTTGAAGGGGTTAAAGCAGACACAAGGACGCAAGAGGATTTATACTAGTTCGGCCCCTTCGATGAAGGTAAAAGCCTACGTCTAGTTTTGATGGAATTGATGGGTGTTTCAATGACTAGGGAGCAAACAAGCTTCGCCTATGTCTCGAGTTGTGTCTGTTCTCCTTGAACCGCCGCCGGGTCGTCCCCTTATATACATGGGTGACGCCCGTCGGTTTACAGAGTCCCAACACCGGCTCATAGATGTGTCCGGTTTGGTCTCTACTTATTCTTAACTTACAATACAAGTTACATATTGACGCCAGTTTACGGCTACAGGCTCTCAACCGATTATGGGTCTTGAGCCCTCATCTATCTTCATGGGCTTTAACCTGCTTAACTACTGATGAAGTTAATCCAGCCCAGATAGGCCGGTTTACGCCTAGTAGTAATATCCCCAACACTTACCTTTGCGCTTCCTGTTGCGGCGCCGGCCTTTCTTCGCCGGGGCGCCAGTATCCTCATCTGAGGAGTCGGTTTCCACGCCGGCATCTTCGCCAGGGTACTTCCTTCCCTCTTCATCTCGGGCACATCTGTCAGCAAGAACATAGAGTTCTGCCACATCTTTCACCTTGTTCATTGCCAGTTCTTCGCGCATCTTGCGGTTACGCACGTTCTGATGGAACACGCTGATGATGGCGGCAGGGTGAACATCAGGGATATTGTACTGTACCCGGCTGAACCTCTGTATGTACTTGCGCAGACTCTTGCCTACCTTCTGGGGAATGACATGCAGGTCGCTTGCTTGGCCATGGGCTTGGTGACCTCCAGTAAAGGCGCCCACAAACTCATGGCACAAATCTGACCAGGAGGAAATAGAGTCTACCGGCAAGTGCATCAACCACGACATGGCATTGGGTTTAAGAGCCAATGGAAAGTAATTCGCAAGCACCTTATCGTCGCGGGCTCCGGCGGCTTGCATCGCGATGGTGTAGATGCTGAGGAACTCAGACGAGTGAGTCTTGCCGTTGTACTTTTCGCCAACGTCAGGGTTGAAGGTGCGGTGAGTGGGCCACTGGAACGGCCGCAGCTCACGGGTAAAAGCCGAACAACCTACCTCGTAGGGTAGGCCTCCAGGGCTCTCCGGGTCGGGTGGTTCACAGCAGGCCCCACTCACCTGTCTGACTAGTGGCGCGCTCCGCGCCGGCGCTCGATAGTGGTTCGAGCGTCTTCATGGGCTCGTTCTCGAAGAACTTGGCGCTGGTCACAGTGGGTCCGCGGGTCAGACGATGCTATGGAGATGTTGTCGCCCGCGACGTCGCGACAAGCCGGCGTCCATGGTACCGGATGGGGAAGAGGTGAATGCACCGTGGTCGCGGCGCCGCCGGCTTTTCCGCCACTGGTCCGCGGGACTCCATTGGAGCGTCGACCCGGGGGCCTCACTGGACTTGGTTCGTCTTTGTTGGCCACCGCAACAAGGCTTCAGATAGTGGCTCTCCATTCGTCGAGTTTCCCCGTAGTGGGAGGAAAATCGAGGAGCAACTGCGCGCGCGCCAGGGCCTCTGCTGGCGTCGATGGCAGCGAAACCTGCACGGATCGCGACGTGCTTCGACTTCTGACCATGACAGAAGGAGCTCTATCACGACCCCGCGGTCGCATGCCATTTTCACCAGCGCCTAGGCGAGTGGGCAGGTCTTCTACGTCCCGGGAGTGGCGCTCGGGGCTCTTCCCGCGGCGATGCCTGGGATCTTCGGCGTGATTACGCCGTTCATCGCGCGCTGCCTGGGAGGAGCGCGCTGTTGGCGCCGGCGTGGGAGTCTTGGAGGCCCTTGCGTCGCCTTCGGGTGAGGCGGTGATGACCATGGAAGGCTCCGCTCCGCCCGCGAAGGGCTTGGCTCCGCCTTTGGATTTGGCGACATGTGGCCCGTTACCAGGCGCACAAACATCGCCGCCTCCCAAACTCTGGCTGCTGGGACGGTGTTGGTGTTCGCGAGCAGCGCCCCGGGTCCTTTCTGCGACCGGTCCGCTGCTCGCCCGCGTCGGGACGGGCTGTCCGGCTTCCGACTGGCCAACCGCCACTGCTATCTTCTTCTTGGGCGCCATGATGATGAAGAAGCGCCGAACTAACTGCTAAAGCCGATTCTCACAACTGCGCCCCCTACCTGGCGCGCCAGAGATGTCGGTGGGAACGACACCTATGGGATCACAAGAATCCCTACTACGATTGGCGGGGCGTGGGGTCGTGAGAAGAGCGGATCTAATAGGCAGCACATGGTTCGTTTATCCAGGTTCGGGCCGCGAGGATGCGTAAAACCCTACTCCTGCTTTGGTGGATTGTATATCTGTGTTCTTGAGCTAGCTATGGGGCGTGAGGAGCCCCAAAAAGCCGAATCCTCCCTCTGGTCGCCTCGGGCCTCCTTTTATAGAAAAAGGGGTTGCCACAGTGGCACACAGGAGGTGGAAAGGGTACAGTGATGCGAGGTTATCCCTCGCATTACATGACAAGGCGCATTTAATGTGTCTTGCTTAGGTGTCCTTGCTTTATCGGGGACGGGGGAGAAACCTGTCTCGTCCGTCGCCGCTCCTTCTTGTGTCGACACGCGCCCTGGCAAGCGACGCCTGCGATGCCACGTAGGTAGGCAGGCAGCTGAGGTGGCGCAGTGGTGGGTCTTCACTAAGATCTGCACGCTGCCATGCAGGTGCCTGCCCAACTGGTTGGGTCGGCAGCTGCATGCATGCAGTGGTGGAGGTTTAGTCGGCGTGGGCCTGATGGTGGCCCTGCTGGTGTCCTCAGTCAGGGCCTTGCCGGGGCCCTGGCAAGGGTCTTGCCGAGGCGCCTGCTGTCATCCCCGGCAAGGCGCTTGCCGGGGGCCTTGTGGTCTTCCTCGGCTGGGATCCCGCCAAGGGTTGTCATCTCATTAGTGCGTATCTGATCTTGAATGTCTTCACGAAGATCTTCATGCCGCCACGGGGATGTCTCCCGAATCCTTGCCCTTTGGGGGCAGTGGACTCAAGGGTGATTTGCTCCGTAGGCGCGGGACGAGTCGCCGCGGCAAGGGTCTTGCCGGGGCTGCTAGAACTGTCTCCCGGCAAGGATCTTGCCGGGGGAGTCCGCTTCGTCCCCTTTGCTCTTCGTGGTCTTGGCCTTGGCGTTGTTCTAGTTCTCTTGAGCTTCGGTCTTACTCTGGCTCACCTCCCTTGCATTGCTTGGTGTGGTGGTGCCCGTGGCTCAGACTGCCCGTGCACAGTTATAGGGGTACAAAAAGTGTACTCCTCTTTTTGTACACCGACAGTGATGAACTACTTTCCAATAAGGGAGTAGGTACAATTACCACGTCAAGTTCTACTTTCCTCCCACTCACTTCTTTCGAGAGAAACTCCTTCTCTAGAAATGATCCATTCTTAGCAACGAATATCTTGCCTTCGGATTTGTGATAGAAGGTGTACCCAACAGTCTCCTTTGGGTATCCTATGAAGACACATTTCTCCGATTTGGGTTCGAGCTTATCAGGTTGAAGCTTTTTCACATAAGCATCGCAGCCCCAAACTTTAAGAAACGACAACTTGGGTTTCTTGCCAAACCACAGTTCATAAGGTGTCGTCTCAACGGATTTAGATGGTGCCCTATTTAACGTGAATGCAGCCATCTCTAAAGCATAACCCAAAAATGATAGCGGTAAATCAGTGAGAGATATCATAGATCGCACCATATCTAGTAAAGTACGATTACAACGTTCGGACACACCATTACGCTGTGGTGTTCCAGGTGGCATGGGTTGCGAAACTATTCCGCATTGTTTCAAATGAAGACCAAACTCATAACTCAAATATTCTTCTCCACGATCAGATCGTAGAAACTTTATTTTCTTGTTACGATGATTTTCCACTTCACTCTGAAATTCTTTGAACTTTTCAAATGTTTCAGACTTATGTTTCATCAAGTAGATATACCCATATCTTCTCAAATCATCTATGAAGGTAAGAAAATAACAATACTCGCCGCGAGCATCAACACTCATCGGACCGCATACGTCAGTATGTATTATTTCCAACAAGTCCGTTGCTCGCTCCATTGTTTCAGAGAACGGAGTCTTATTCATCTTGCCCATGAGGCATGGTTCGCAAGCATCAAGTGATTCAAATCAAGTGATTCCAAAAGTCCATCAGCATGGAGTTTCTTCATGCGCTTTACACTAATATGACCTAAACGGTAGTGCCACAAATAAGTTGCGCTATCATTGTTAAACTTATATCTTTTTGTTTCAATACTATGAACATGTGTATCACTACTATCAAGATTTAGTAAAAACAGACCACTCATCAAGGGTGCATGACCATAAAAGATATGATTCATATAACTAGAACAACCATTATTATCTGATTTAAATGAATAACCGTCTCGCATCAAACAAGATCCAGATATAATGTTCATGCTCAATGCTGGCACCAAATAACAATTATTTAGGTCTAATACTAATCCCGAAGGTAGATGTAGAGGTAGCGTGCCGACAGCGATCACATCGACTTTGGAACCATTTCCCACGCGCATCGTCACCTCGTCCTTAGCTAATCTTCGCTTAATCCGTAGCCCCTGTTTCGAGTTGCAAATGTTAGCAACTGAACCGGTATCAAATACCCAGGCTCTAGTACGAGCATTAGTAGGGTAAACATCAATAACATGTATACCAAATATACCTTTCACTTTGCCATCCTTCTTCTCTGCCAAATACTTGGGGCAGTTCCGCTTCCAGTGACCAGTCCCTTTGCAGTAGAAGCACTCAGTCTCAGGCTTAGGTCCAGACTTGGGCTTCTTCACTTGAGCAGCGACATGCTTGCCGTTCTTCTTGAAGTTCCCCTTCTTCCCTTTACCCTTTTTCTTGAAATTAGTGGTCTTGTTGACAATCAACACTTGATGCTCCTTCTTGATTTCTACCTCCGCAGCCTTTAGCATTGCGAAGAGCTCGGGAATCGTCTTATCCATCCCTTGCATATTATAGTTCATCACGAAGCTCTTGTAGCTTGGTGGCAGTGATTGAAGAACTATATCAATGACATTATCATCAGGAAGATTAACTCCCAGCTGAGTCAAGTGGTTGTATTACCCAGACATTCTGAGTATATGTTCACTGACAGAACTATTCTCCTCCATTTTGCAGCTGTAGAACTTATTGGAGACATCATATCTCTCAATCCGGGCATTTTCTTGAAATATTAACTTCAACTCCTGGAACATCTCATATGCTCCATGACGTTCAAAACGTCGTTGAAGTCCCAATTCTAAGCCGTAAAGCATGGCAGACTGAACTATCAAGTAGTCATCAACTTTGCTCTGCCAGGTGTTCACAACATCTGGTGTTGCTCCTGCAACGGGTTTGTCACCTAGCGGTGCTTCCAGGACATAATTCTTCTGTGCAACAATGAGGATAATCCTCAAGTTACGGACCCAGTCCGTGTAGTTGCTACCATCATCTTTCAACTTAGCTTTCTCTAGGAACGCATTAAAATTCAACGGAACAACAGCACGGGCCATCTATCTACAAAACATAGACATGCAAAATACTATCAGGTACTAAGTTCATGATAAATTAAAGTTCAATTAATCAAATTACTTAAGAACTCCCACTTAGATAGACATCCCTCTAATCATCTAAGTGATCGTGTGATCCATATCAACTAAACCATGTCCAATCATCATGTGAGATGGAGTAGTTTTCAATGGTGAACATCACTATGTTGATCATATCTACTATATGATTCACGCCCGACCTTTCGGTCTTAGTGTTCCGAGGCCATATCTGCATATGCTAGGCTCGTCAAGTTTAACCCGAGTATTCTGCGTGTGCAAAAATGGCTTGCACCCGTTGTATGTGAACATAGAGCTTATCACACCCGATCATCACGTGGTGTCTCGGCACGACGAACTATAGAAATGGTGCATACTCAGGGAGCACACTTATACCTTGAAATTTAGTGAGAGATCATCTTATAATGCTACCGCCGAACTAAGCAAAGTAAGATGCATAAAGGATAAACATCACATGCAATCAATACAAGTGATATGATATGGCCATCATCATCTTGTGCCTTTGATCTCCATCTCCAAAGCACCGTCATGATCATCATCGTCACCGGCTTGACACCTTGATCTCCATCGAAGCATCATTGTCATCTCACCAACTATTGCGTCTACGACTATCGCTACCGCTTAGTGATAAAGTAAAGCAATTACATGGCGGTTGCATTTCATACAATAAAGCGACAACCATATGGCTCCTGACAGTTGTCGATAACTCCATTACAAAACATGATCTTCTCATACAATAAAATTTAGCATCATGTCTTGACCATATCACATCACAACATGCCCTGAAAAAACAAGTTAGACGTCCTCTACTTTGTTGTTGCAAGTTTTACGTGGCTGCTACGGGCTGAGCAAGAACCGTTCTTACCTACGCATCAAAAACCACAACGCGGTATAGTGATTGCTTTTTGATCTTCGGAAAGAACCTTGTTCATTGAATCTGATTCAACTAAAATTGGGGAAACTGACACCCACCAGCCACCTATGTGCGAAGCACGTCGGTAGAAACAGTCTCGAGTAAGCATACGCGTAGCATACGCGTAATGTCGGTCTGAGCCGCTTCATCCAACAATACCGACGAATCGAGAACCAACTAGTGATGGCAAGCAATATGTATATACACATGCCCACAACTCCTTTGTGTTCTACTCGTGCATATAACATCTACTCATAGACCTGGCTCTGATACCACTATTGGGGAACGCAGTAATTTCAAAAAAAATCCTACACACACGCAAGATCTATCATGGTGATGCATAGCAACGAGAGGGGAAGAGTGTTGTCCATGTACCCTCGTAGATAGTAAGCGGAAGTGTTATGACAACGTGGTTGATGTAGTCGTACGTCTTCATGATCCGACCGATCCTAGCACCGAAGGTACGACACCTCCGCGATCTACACACGTTCAGCACGGTGACGTCCCGCGAACTCTTGATCCAGCTGAGTGTTGAGGGAGAGTTTCGTCGGCACGACGGCGTGATGACGGTGATGATGAAGCTACCGGCGCAGGGCTTTGCCTAAGCACTGCAACAATATGACTGAGGTGGATTATGGTGGAGGGGGGCACCGCACATGGCTAAACAATGTCAACTCTTGTGTTCTAGGGTGCCCCCTTCCCCCGTATATAAAGGAGCAAGAGGGGAGGCCGGCCGGCCCTAGGGTGCGCCAAGGAGGGGAGGAATCCTCCTCCTATCAGGAGTAGAATTCCTCCTTTCCTAGTCCTACTAGCAGGGGGAAGGAAGGAGTGGGAGAGGGGAAGGAAAGTGGGGGGCGCCATCCCCCTCCTAGTCCAATTCAGACTCAAGGGGGAGGGGGTGCGCGGCCTGCCCCAGCAGCCCCTCTCTCTCCACTAAGGCCCATCTAGGCCCACTACTTCCCCGGGGGGTTCCGATAACCCTCCGGCACTCTGGTTTTATCCGAAACCACCCGGAACACTTCTGGTGTCCGAATATAGTCATCCAATATATCTATCTTTATGTATCGACCATTTCGAGACTCCTCATCATGTCCGTGATCACATCCGGGACTCTTAACAACCTTTGGTACATCAAAACACATAAACTCATAATATTGATCGTCACCGAACGTTAAGCGTGCGGACCCTACGGGTTCGATAACTATGTAGACATGACCGAGACTCAGCTCCGGTCAATAACCGATAGCGGAACCTGGATGCTCATATTGGTTCCTACATATTCTACGAAGATCTTTATCGGTCAAACTGCATAACAACATACGTTGTTCCCTTTGTCATCGGTATGTTACTTGCCCGAGATTTGATCGTCGGTATCTCAATACCTAGTTCAATATCGTTACCGGCAAGTCTCTTTACTCATTCCGTAATGCTACATCCCGTAACTAAATCATTAGTTACATTGCTTGCAAGGCTTATGGTGATGTGCATTACCGAGAGGGCCCAGAGATACCTCTCCGATACTCGGAGTGACAAATCCTAATCTCGATCTATGCCGACTCAACAAAACACCATCGGAGACACCTGTAGAGCACCTTTATAATGACCTAGTTACGTTGTGATGTTTGGTAGCACACTAAGTGTTGCTCCGGTATTTGGGAGTTGCATAATCTCATAGTCATAGGAACATGTATAAGTCATGAAGAAAGCAATAGCAGTAAACTAAATGATCATCGTGCTAAGCTAACTGATGGGTCAAGTCAATCACATCATTTTCTAATGATGTGATCGTGTTCATCAAATGACAACTATTTTTCCATGGCTAGGAAACTTAACCATCTTTGATTAATGAGCTAGTCAAATAGAGGCATACTAGTGACACTCTGTTTGTCTATGTATTCACACATGTACTAAGTTTCCGGTTAGTACAATTCTAGCATGAATAATAAACATTTATCATGATATAAGGAAATATAAATAACAACTTTATTATTGCCTCTAGGGCATATTTCCTTCAGTAATAGTAGTAGATGCAGGCGGGAGTCGGTCTATTAATCTTGGACGTGATGCCTATATAATGATCATTGCCTGGATATCATCTTGATTATTTGAAGTTCTATCAATTGCCCAACAGTAATTTGTTTATCCACTGTATGCTATTTTTCTCGAGAGAATCCACTAGTGAAATCTACGGCCCCGGGTCTCTTCTTTATCATATTTGCCTTTGCGATCTATTTTTATTTGCTTTTATTTTCAAATCTATTAATCCAAAAATACAAAAATACCTTGCTGCAATTTTTATTTATTTATTTTATCTTGCGTTCCCGCGATATCTATTTATCCAATCTACTACAGTTTTACCTATCTTTTTACCCGTGAGGGATTGACAACCCCTCTCTTACGTCGGGTTGCAAGTATTTGTTCTTTGTGTGCAGGAGCTGTTTACATGGTGTTGTGTGGTTCTCCTACTGGTTCGATAACCTTGGTCTCATCATTGAGGGAAATACCTACCGTAGTTGTGCTGCATCATCCCTTCCTCTTTTGGGGAAATACCGACATAGTCCAACCCGCATCAAAAGGAATTTCTGGCGCCGTTGCCGGGGAGGATCACGTCCAGATAGTCTCTCATCAACTTTCCAATTTTTGGCACCGTTGCCTAGGAGACATCACCAACATCTACCTGGTTCCTAATCACAAATCCCATCTCCTTGCAATTTACATTATTCTCCATTTGCCTCTCATTTTCCTCTCCCCCACTTCACAAAAATTTGCCATTTTATTTGCCCTCTTTTTCGTTCGCCATTTTCTCGTCAAATCTATTTTTTGTGCACCCTTGTTTGCATAGTCATGATGCCTCAAAGAAAATATTATGATGTTCCTTATCCCAATATTTTGCTTGAAATTGAGAAAAGTACTAAGGAATATATGACTACAAAATTTGAGCACAATAAATATTTTACCGAAGAACTTAAGGAACACTCTGTTGTGCTGGAAGCTATAACTACACAACTTGATGATATTAGTAGAGAAGTTTGCAATCCCCAATCTAAGTATCCTTTTGGTGAAAGTTTGCTAGGTAAAATATCCGATGAACAAGCTACCCTAGTAAATCAAATAGCCGCTAAACCAATATCGTTAGAAGATAAAAGTGATGAAGATCTTAAAATGATTGGTTTTTCTTTTGTTGATTCTTTGTTTAGTAAAATTAATATTAATAATAAAGGGGCTGAAGAAGAGTCAAGTTTAGCTAGAAGGCGTCCCGATAATTCGGAGGGTGAAAATCTTGTTGAGAAAATTGATAAAAGTGGGTTTGAAGAGGTCAAAACTTTAACTAGTGATGTGCCCACTCTTTTGGATTACAAAGACTTTAATTATGATAGTTGGTCCTTGATTGATTGTATTTCTTTGTTGCAATCGATGATAAATTCACCCCATGCTTATGAACAAAATAAAGCTTTTACTAAACATATTGTTGATGCTATGATGAAAGCTTTAGAAGAAAAGTTGGAATCAGAGGTTTGAATTCCTAGAAAATTACATGATGAATGTGAAGCTACTATCAAAGTCAAGATAAAAAATTATGAGTGTTTTGCTTTATGTCACTTCGGTGCTAGTGTTTCTACAATTCTGAAATCTTTATGTGATGTTCTTGGTCTTATCGATATTGAAGAATGTTCTTTAAATTTGCACTTGGCGGATTCCACTATTAAAAATCCTATGGGAAGAATTAATGATGTTCTTATTCTTGCAAATAGGAATTATGTGCCTATGGATTTTATTATTCTTGATTTTGATTGCAATCCGTCTTGTCCAATTATTCTTGGTAGACCGTTTTACGTACTATTGGTGTCATGATTGATATGAAAGAAGGCAATATTAAATGTCAATTTCCACTAAGGAAGGGTATGGAACACTTCCCTAGAACTAGAATTAAGCCACCATATGAATCAATCATGAGGGCATCATATGGATCTAGAAACAAAGATGACAATACTTAGATCCTTCGCATTATGCCTAGCTAGGGGCGTAAAACGATAGCGCTTGTTGGGAGGCAACCCAATGAATAAAATTTATTTTTGTCTTTTTCTTTATGTTCTTGAGTGTTTGCACAATTATGCTACTGTTCTGATTGTGTTTTTTGTGTTCCAATTAGTGTTTGTGCCAAGCAAAGCCTTTGGGATCATGTTGGCTGATACTTGATTTGATCTTGCTGAAAAACAAAAACTTTTGCACTCACGAAAATAATTAGAATTTTTAACAGAAGTATGATAAAACACTGATTCTTTTTGCAAAAGATTAATATACAAATTTATCACGTTGTCCTAATTTTTCAAGATTGTTGGAGTTACAGAAGTATTCTAAATATTCGGATTGCTACAGACTGTTTTGTTTTTGACAGATTCTATTTTCTTTGCGTTGTGTGCTTGTTTTGATGATTCTATGGTTTCCTTTGAAGAGTTTTTGCCATAGAAAAGTTGGAATACAATAGATATAATGCAAAAATAAAATATGAATGGGTTTGCAACAGTACTTAAGTAGTGATTTGCTTTCTTATACTAACGGATCTCACGAAGGTTTTGTTGAGTTTTGTGTGATTGAATTTTTCAAGTTTGGGTGATATTACGATGGATGAAGGAATAAGGAGTAAGAAGAGCCTAAGATTGGGGATTCCCAAGGCACCCCAAGATAATATTCAAGAAGTATCAAGAAACTAAGCTTGGGGATGCCCCCGAGTGGCACCCCCTCTTTCTTCTAACAACCATCGGTATTTTACTTGAACTATATTTTTATTCGTCACATATTATGAGTTTTCCTTGGAGCGTATTGTATGGTATGAGTCTTTGCTTGTTTGTCCTTTTAATTTTTAATAAGCATCCTTGCTGTAAAAACCTATTTTGGAGAGCCAAATTATGCTATGCTTGCTCCTATGCTTCACTTAAATTTTTAGAGCCTTGGAATTGCTCTATTGCTTCACTTATATCTTTTTGAGCATGGTGTTCTTTGTTATCTTTGAAGAAATTCTCTCATGCTGCACTTAAATTATTTTGAGAGAAGAAAATTTTTATGCTCATGTTCTTCACTTAGATTTGTTTGAGCTATCAAAAGCAACTTATGAAACTAGTCCCAAAGTGATAGATATTCAAGATGGATATAATAAAAACTTTCATGAAGATCATTGGACGAAATAAACTTGATTCTTTGTAATAGTTTTGCAATATGATGATATAATATGTGAGTCATGTTGATGAGTAATTATGATTTAGTAAGAATATTGGTGTTAAGGTTTGTGATTCCCTATGCAAGCACGAAAGTCAATAGTTATGCAATGAAATTACATACTAGTTTTGGTGCATTATTCAGTGTTAGTTATGCTTAATGCTCGCTTATGAGATTTTTCGTTTCTTGCTTGGATGCTTCTCAATCTTTTGCTAGCCTTCATTTGCACTAAGTATGATCACTACTTGTCCACCGAAAATCCTTTAAACTAGTTTTTGTCACATGAGTCCACTATACCTACCTATATGCGGTATTCTTTTGCCATTCTAAGCAAATTGGTATGTGCCATCTCTAATTTCCAAAATAAATTTCTCTTTTGTGTGCTCGTACCGCTCAGGAAACGGTAGGGGTGGCTGATATATTTCAATGCTAGATGTGTTATTCTCAAGATGAGAGTTTATTCACTTATTATTGCACAAGAGTAAGGCAAAGGTATTTGGGATGCCCAGTCCTGAAATTAAAAATGAATTTATTTTATGTTGTCAAATAATAAATTCCTTGGAAAGTGTTGGCATGGAAGGCACCTGTGGATACGGTTAGCTACGGAAAGTGAAATATGGTGGAAAAGGGAATAAACTTTATTTTCTATTTGGGAACCGCCTATGATATATCTAGCATGGAAAGTATTGGGAACTACTCGACCATTTTTGTTGACAGGAAAAGCATGCCACCAAAAATGTTTTTATCTCTATCTTTTTTGCTTTGAGCTCTGGCACCTCTACAAATCCCTACTTCCCTCCACGAAGGGCTTTTCTCTTTACTTTACGTAATTTTTATTTTTACTTGAGTCTCCATCTTCTCTTATAAAGCACCAACTAAGGGGCACTATGATCGTACTTGAGCATTGGGTGTAGCTAATATGCGAGTGTGTTTCATGAATGAATCAATGATTGAGCATAATGGGCTAGGGATAACTTGATTTAGCGTTGATGTTTTGAAAGATATGGTTGCTTGTTGATAAGCTTGAGTATTGGAATCTTCATGTCAAAACTAGACTATTGCTTTGAATCATATAAAAGTCCAAATGTCCATGCTACAACAAAAAGAATGTACTTTTATCATTTACCTACTTGAGGACGAGCAGGAATTAAGCTTGGGGATGCTGATACGTTGATACGTCTCCAACGTATCTATAATTTTTGATTGCTCCATGATGTTACATTATCAATCTTGGATGTTTTATAATCAATTTATATCATTTTTTGGCACTAACCTATTGGCATAGTGCCAAGTGCCAGTTGTTGTTTTCTGCATGTTTTTACATCGCGGGAAATCAATACCAAATGGAGTCCAAATGCAGCGAAACTTTACAGAGAATTTTGATGGACTAGAAGACACCCAATGGGCCAAAGCAGCGCTTGGGGGTGCTCCAAGGGGAGCATAACCCACCAGGGCGCGCCAAGAGGCCCAGGCGCGCCCTGGTGGGTTGTGCCCACCTCGAGTGCCCCCGGACCGCCTCTTTGCTCTATAAATACCCCAATATTCCAGAAACCCTACGGGAGTCGACGAAAATCAATTCCAGCCGCCGTAGCGTCCAGAACCACCAGATCCAATCTAGACACCATCACGGAGGGGTTCACCACTTCCATTGGTGCCTCTCCGATGATGCGTGAGTAGTTCTTTGTAGACCTTCGAGTCCATAGTTAGTAGCTAGATGGCTTCCTCTCTCTCATTTGATTCTCAATACCATGGTCTATTGGATATCCATATGTTGTAACTCTTTTTGTGGTGTGTTTGTTGGGATCGGATGAACTTTGAGTTTATGATCAGATCTATCTTTTTATATCCATGAAACTTATTTGAGTTTCTTTGATCTCTTATATGCATGATTGCTTATAGCCTCGTATTTCTTATCCAATATTTGGGTCTTGATTGGACAACTTGATCTATTTTTCTTGCAACGGGAAGAGGTGCTTTGTAGTGGGTTCGATCTTATGATGCTAGATCCCAGTGACAGAAGGGGAACCGACACGTATGTATCGTTGCTACTAAGGATAAAACGATGGGGTCTATCTCTACATAGATAGATCATGTCTACATCATGTCATCGTTCTTATTGCATTACTCCGTTTCCCCATGAACTTAATACACTAGATGCATGCTGGATAGCAGTCGATGTGTGGAGTCGGTCTACTAATCTTGGACGTGATGCCTATGTAATGATCATTGCCTGCATATCGTCATGATGATTTGAAGTTCTATGAATTGCCCAACAGTAATTTGTTTACCCACCGTTTGCTATTTTTCTCGAGAGAAGCCACTAGTGAAACCTACGGCCCCCGGGTCTCTTTCTCATATTATTTACCTTTGCGGTCTACTTTTCCTTGGTTTTATTTTCAGATCTATTAAATAAATAATACAAAAATACCTTCTTGCATTTTATTCTTATTTATTTTATTTGGCGGTCGATCTATCAATCTACTACAATTTATTTCACGGCTGTTTTCCTATCTTGGGGCGCCGCTACCCAAAAGGGATTGACAACCCCTTTTACACATCGGGTTGTGAGTATTTGTTATTTTTGTGCTGGGGCTGTTTACGTTGTGTTGCTTGGTTCTCCCACTGGTTCGATAACCTTGGTCTCATGACTGAGGGAAATACCTACCGATGTTGTGTTGCATCATCCCTTCCTCTTTGGGGAAATACCGACGTAGCTTCAAGCCGCATCAAAAGGAATTTCTGGCGCCGTTGCCAGGGAGGATCTTCAACATATACCAGGTTCCTAATCACAAATCTCATCTCCTCGCAATTTACATTATTTTCCATTTTCCTCTTGTTTTCCTCTCCCCCACTTCACAAAAATTCACAATTTTTATTCGCCCTCTTTTTCATTCATCGTCTTCTTGCCGGATCTATTTTTGAGTGCAATCTTGTTTCGTAGTCATCATGACTCAAAAGAATACCAAGTTGAGTGATTTCTCAAATACCAACAACAATGATTTTATTGGCACTCTGATTGCCCCTCCCGCCACAAGTGCGGAGTCTTGTGATATTAATACCGCTTTGCTTAATCTTGTGATGAAAGATCAATTTTCTGTTACTCCTAATGAGGATGTCACGTCCCATCTTAATACCTTCGTGGAATTATGTGATATTCAAAAGAAAAAAGATGTGGACAATGATGTTGTGAAGATGAAATTATTTCTAATTTCTTTGCATGAATCTGCAAAAATTTGCTTTTCTTCTTTGCCTCGCAATAGTATCGATTCTTGGAATAAGTGCAAAGATTCTTTTATCACTAAGTATTTTCTGCCCGCAAAAATTATTTCCATTAGAACCCAGATCATGAATTTCAAGCAACTTAAACATGAGCATGTTGCACAATCTTGGGAAAGGATGAAAATGATGCTGAGAAATTGCCCAACTCATGGACTAAATCTTTGGATGATCATACAATTTTTTTATGCGGGGTTGAATTTTTTTTCTTGTAATCTTTTAGATTCATCCGCGGATGGTAATTTTATGGAAATTAATTTTGGTGAAGCTACCAAATTGGTTGATAATATTATGGAAAATTATTCGCAATGGCATACTGAAAAGCTCCTACTAGTAAAAAAGTTAATTCGGTTGAAGAAATTTCTTCTTTGAGTGAAAAAGTTGATGCTCTTATGAAATTGGTTGCTAGTAAAAGAGCCCCTATTGATTTCAATTATATGCCTTTGTCTACTTTGATTGGCCAAACTAGTGATGTCGTAGATGTGAATTTTATCTCTCGAAATAATTTCAACAACAATGCTCATAGAGGTAATTTTAATCCTAGGCCTTTTCCTAGTAATTCCTCTAATAATTATCGTAATTCCTATAGAAATACTTCTTATTATAATAATAATAGGAACACCTATGATCTTGAGAATAATATTAAATAATTTATCAACATGCAAAAAGTTTTCAACACTACCATGGAAGAAAAGTTGAATAAGATTGATGATTTGTATGGAAGTGTTGATAGAATTGCTGATGATGTAGAAAATCTCAAGATGAAATTTTTTGTGCCTAAAGTTGAGGAATCAATTAAATATCTTTATGTTTCTATGGATGAAAGTAAGAAAATAACCGCTATGCTTAGAGCTAAAAGAGAATTTTTAGAACAAGCGTTTTCTAGTGATTACTTACGCAAAAGTGATGAAGATCTTAAAATGATTGGTGTTTCTTCTATTGATTCCTTGTTTACTAAAATTAATATTGATAATTCAAAGGGTGAAAATCTTGTTGAGAGAATTGATAAAAGTGGGTTCGAAGAGGTCAAAACTTTAACTAGTGATGTGCCCACTCTTTTGGATTACAAAGACTTTAATTATGATAGTTGCTATTTAATTGATTGTATTTATTTGTTGCAATCCATGATAAATTCACCCCATGCTTATGAACAAAATAAAGCTTTTACTAAACATATTGTTGATGCTATGATGAAAGCTTTAGAAGAGAAGTTGGAATTAGAAGTTTCAATTCCTTGAAAATTGCAGGATGAATGGGAACCTACAATCAAAGTCAAGATTAAAAACTATGAGTGCTTTGCTTTGTGTGACTTGGGTGCTAGTGTTTCTACAATTCCAAAATCTTTATGTGATGTGCTTGGTCTTACCGATATTGACGAATGCTCTTTAAATTTGCACTTGGCGGATTCTACTATTAAAAAGCCTATAGCAAGAATTAATGATGTTCTTATTCTTGCAAATAGGAATTATGTGCCCATAGATTTTATTGTTCTTGATATTGATTGCGATCTATCTTGTCCAATTATTCTTGGTAGACCATTTTTACGCACTATCGGTGTTGTGATTGATATAAAAGAAGGCAATATTAAGTTCCAATTTCCTTTGAGGAAGGGTATGGAACACTTCTCTAGAACAAGAATTATGCCACCATATGAATCAATCATGAGGGCATCTTATGGATCTCGAAACAAAGATGACAAAACATAGATCCTTGCTTTATGCCTAGCTAAGGGCGTAGAACTATACCACTTGTTGGGATGCAACCCAATGAATAATTTTATTTTTCTTTTTGCTTTCTATTCTTGAGTGTTAGCACAATTATGCTAGTGTTATTATTGTGTTTTTTTTAATTAGTGTTTGTTCCAAGTAAATCCTTTAGGATCTGCTTGGGTGATAGTTGTTTGATCTTGCTGAAAAACAGAAACTTTTTTGCACGCGAAAATAATTTTCATTTTTAACTGGGGAGTGATAAAATACCAATTCCTTCTGCAGTAGATTAATATACAAATTTTCCAGGTCGTCCTAAGTTTTCAGTGTTTTTGGAGTTATAGAAGTATTAGAAATATCTAGATTGCTACAGACTGTTCTGTTTTTGACAGATTCTGTTTTCTTTGCATTGTGTGCTTGTTTTGGTGGCTCTATGGTTTTCTTTGATGAGTTTTTGCCATAGAAAAGTTTGCATACAGTAGATATAATGCAAAATAAAATATTAATTTGTTTGCTACATTACTTATAGTAGTGATTTGCTTCTTATACTAACGGATCTTACGAAGGTTTTGTTGAGTTTTGTCGATTGAAGTTTTCAAGTTTTGGGTTATCTTACGATGGATGAACGAATAAGGAGTAAGAAGAGACTAAGCTTGGGGATTCCCCGGCATCCCAAGCTATTATCCAAAAGAGAGCAAGCAACTAAGCTTGGGGATTCCCCGAGTGGCATCCCCTCTTTCTTGTAACGACCATCGGTATTTTACTCGAAGCTATATTTTTATTCGTCACATACTATGTGTTTTGCTTGGAGCGTCTTGTATGATATCAGTCTTTGCTGTTTTTATTTTGTTTTTTAAGTCTTGATCCCTTGCTGGACACACCTATTTGAGAGAGCCAAAATCATGTCATGACTTGTTAGAATTGCTGTCTATGCTTCACTTAAATTTTTATGAGCTATGGATTTGCTCTAGTGCTTCACTTATATCTTTTTTAGCACGGTGTGCTTTAGTATTTCTGAAGAAATGATCTCTTGCTTCACTTAGATTTATTTGAGAGTTAGTAAATTTTTTAAGAAATTCTCTCTTTCTTCACTTAAATTAATTTGAGAGAAAGAAATTTTATGCTCATGATCTTCACTTATATTTGTTTGAGCTTATCAAAAGCAACACATGAAAATTAGTCCCAAAGTGATAGATATCCAAGAAGGATGTAATAAAAACTTTCATGAAGGTCACTAGACAAAATAAATTGATTCTTAGTAATAGTTTTGAGATATGATGATGTGATATGTGAGTCATGTTGATGTGTAATTATGCTTTAGTAAGAATATTGGTGTTAAGGTTTGTGATTCCCTATGCAAGCACGAAAGTAAATAATTATGCAATGAAATTATATCCTACTTGTGGTGCATTATTCGGTGTTAATTAGGCTTAATGCTCGCTTATGAGATTATTCGTTTCTTGGTTGGTCGCTTCTCAATTTTTGCCAGCCTTCATTTTGCACTAAGTATGATCACTACTTGTGCATCCAAAAACCTTTAAACTAGTTTTGCCACATGAGTCCACTATACCTACCTATATGCGGTATTATTTTGTCGCTCTAAGAAAATTTGTATGTGCCATCTCTAATATTCAAAATAAATTTCTCTTTTGTGTGCTTGTACCACTAACAAGGCGGTGAGGGGTGGCTAATATTTTGCATGCTAGATGTGTTATTCTCACGATGAGTGTTTATTCACTTGTCATTGCACAAGAGTACGGCAAAGGTATTAGGGATGCCCAGTCCTGAAAAGAAAAATGAATTTACTTTATGTTGTCAAATAATAAATTCCTTGGAAAGTGTTGGTACGGAAGGCACCCGTGGATACAGTTAGCCATGTGTAGCGGTCCGACCTCAGACGGCCAAATCTCTGTGTTCAGTGTCATCCTTGGATCGGTAATGCTGACACACACAGTACTCGAAGGATTTATAACAGAGTAGCAATCACACACTTATTACATCGAATGTCTCAAAAGAGAACTTATTACAATAAATATGGTTTAAGGCCATCTACATAAGATAACAACGGAAGGCTTGGAAGATAAAGTGAGTCCATCAACTCCAACGGCATAGCTGAGTGCATGACAAACGATCTAGCGCACCTTACTTCTCGTCTGAAAAGTCTGCAACATGATATGTTGCAGCCCGAAAACGGGTCAGCACATGGAATATGCTGGCAATATAACACAGTAGAGCAATGAACAGATAAATGCTATCACTATATGCATATATAGCAGGTGGAGGCTCTATGGTTATAATGTTTTTGCGAAAAGCCAATTTTTCCCTACAACAAAGGAATATATTTTATTTAACTATCATTGTGGTTGAAACATTGAGAATGGTACCCCCATATCAATCCCAATTAAAAAGTGTACATTAGCAACCCAACAAATTAATTTAGAGTGATGAGATCAAACCAGATACTCAAGTTGTCGATGACCGAGGACACGACTAACCATGATTAGTTTGTACACTCTGCAGAGGTTTGCGCACTTTTCCCCACAAGACTCGATCTCCTCCGTTGGATTTCTCGCACTACATGGTGTTTGAGAAATGGATGATCAAGACACGGTCTTTCAGAAGCATTAACTCTAACCCTGGGTAGACAGTACCATCCTACATCATCTACATCTGCTAGCCTACCACTGGAAGAGTTCATGCAACATACTCAACTATGCTAGAGCCCATAATAGGTTGTGGCTGCACACGGAAGTTTCTAGCATGAATAATTTTATGATCCCTTTGAGTCGGGGTGGCAAACCATAGGAGGATCACATGGTATAACCCCGGGATCTCCTAGGACAACACTGGTATAACCCTAGGTGCCCAAACCAACAATCCACCCAGATGTGTATTAAATTTTCCACCTTAAGTTGTACCATTAAATAAACAATCTCAGATCTGACATGGATACACTCAAACCCAATCCACGTCTACGAGCATAGCATAGCAATATGAGCATAACATAGAAGTAACTCCCAAGGTTTGATAATAAAACAGGTAATAGGTTCTACCTCATCATCTACTTCCCAATACCCACAAGTTAAACACATCCTAATCATGCAGTGTTTGAGGATTGTAACTAATGCATAAAAACTAAGTATGAAAAGAGTATGATCAATGTGTTACTTGCCTTGCTGACGATTCGCAAAACCTAGTGACTCGTAGTAGAACGCTTCGCACTCCGGGAATTCTATCGCAAACAAACAATAGGATACATAAGCACTCAAGCAAAGATGCACGGGTAAAACTCAAATAAGAAGATATAACAAGAAAGTTCAACTGAAGAACTCCGGTTTGCAAAAAGACTCAAATCAAACGGAGCAACGAAACTCAAACTACGAAAAAACAAGATCCGTTTACTAATCTGGACTAAAGTCAAATTTACAGTACCAAAATCTTGTTCAAGTTGGTTAAACAGAAAGAGGGCTTTGAGACGAAGATCTAGGCGCTTGTTTCACCTGATTTGGATAAACGAGCGAAAAGAGAAACTAAAACGAATATCAGGGTAGAAATCGCGATCGAAAATAATCGCAGAAAAACCCTGGAAAAATAAAACGATGCGAACAGGCTAACGAATGAACATTCGCTATCTGTGGCTAACTGAAGAACAATGTTAGTTAAAATGAACGTTCGGACGAACGTCTACTATTTAACTAAACCAAAGAAAACCGAACAAAAACCGATCTAAAAATAAAACCTATCTAGGGTTTTTACTAAAAACAAAACCGACGAAGAAAATCGGCGGCTCGAACTTCGGCGAGGCAGCGGGCGCCTCGGGCTTGGGCTTATAAAGCCTGAGCTCGGACGAGTCCGGCTCGGGCACGACCCGGTAGGCTCGTTGACTTTTTTTAAATGATCATGACGCAGAAAAACTAACAAAATAAATACTAAATGGGGTCCAAAAATCTTGAAATAAATGATCACGGTCCTCTAATAATATTGCGGACAAAGTGAACATTTATTTGGGCCTCTAATACAATTTTGAAAAACACATATTTTCCTAATTCAAAATAAAATAGCAATAAAATCCAAATAAAATTATTTATTTGATTTTAACATTTTTCCTCCAATATTTCTTTTATTTTGGATAAGTCATATTATCTCCTCTCATCTATTTTAATATGAAATATTTTTGAAGGGAAAAATAATTAAAACCAAAATGATCCTTTTTCGATATTTGAAAAAAATTCAAATATGAAAATCGTGGAATCCCCAACTCTCTCTGTGGGTCCTTGAGTTGCTTAGGATTTTCTAGGATCGCAAAACAAAATGCAATAAAATATGATATGCATGAATGACCTATTTATAACATTCCAAATTGAAAATTTGGGATGTTACAAACCTACCCCCTTAAGATGAATCTCGCCCTCGAGATTCGAGTTGGCTAGAAAATAGGTGTGGGTGGTCTTTCCGTAGATCATCTTCTCATTCCCAGGTGGCTTCGTCCTCGGTATGGTGGCTCCACTGAACTTTGTAAAACTTGATAACCTTGCTGCGTGTAACTCGGCTGGCAAACTCAAGAATCTTGACGGGTTTCTCCTCATAGGTGAGATCACTATCCAACTGAATTGCTTCCAGGGCACTGTATCTCTCAGAGGGGTATCGGCCATTTCAGCATGGCACTTCTTTAACTGGGAAACGTGAAACACATCATGAACTCCTGACAGTCCTTCGGGTAACTCCAACTTGTAGGCCACCTCTCCCATACGTTCCAAAACTCGGTATGGTCCTACTAATCTCGGGGCTAACTTTCCCTTTACTCTAAAGCGTTTGACTCCTCGCAGTGGTGACACACGAAGATATGCTCTGTCTCCGATTTCATAGACTACCTCCTTGCGTTTTGAGTTTGCATAACTCTTTTGCCTGGACTAAGCTACCTTCAGTCTATCTCGAATCAACTTAACCTTCTCTTCTGACTCTTTAATCAAATCCGGTCCAAACAACTGACGGTCTCCAACTTCATCCCACATCAACGGTGTCCTGCACCTCCTTCCATACAAAGCTTCAAAAGATTCCATCTTCAAACTGGCCTGGTAGCTATTATTGTATGAGAACTCTATGTAGGGTAAATTTTCGTCCTAACTAGATCCATAATCTAGTGCACAAGCTCTCAACATGTCCTCCAGAATCTGATTGACTCTCTCGGTCTGTCCATCAGTCCGCGGGTGAAAAGCTGTACTGAACTCTAGCCTGGTACCCAAAGTCTGGTGTAGCTGGTGCCAAAATTTTGAAGTAAACTGTGTTCCTCTATCTGATACGATGGTCCTCGAAACTCTGTGCAGACATACGATCCTGGTCATATATATCTTGGCCAACTTTGCACTTGTATAGGTGGTCTTCACTGGGATAAAGTGAGCAACTTTGGTCAAACGATCCACTACTACCCAAATAGAATCATATCCTGATCGGGTCCTGGGCAATCCGGTGATGAAATCCATGCCAAGCTTGTCCCACTTCCATTCGGGTATCGGCATAGGTTGCAGTAATCCTGCTGGCTTCTGATGTTCTGCCTTCACTTTCTGACATACATCACATACGGCCACATACTCGGCAATATCTTTGTTCATTCCAGTCCACCAAAAATGCTCCTTCAAATCCAAATGCATCTTGGTGTTCCCGGGGTGTATTGAGTAGGGCGAGTCATGAGCTTCCTGATCTCTCAATTATTGGGCACATAAACATGGTCCTCAAACCACAAGGTGTCGTGCTCATCCTCCCGAAAACCTTTGGCTTTTCGTTTGCTCATTCTCTCCCTTATCTCGGCAATTTCTTTGTCATCCTTCTGAGCTTCTCGAATCTTTCCCAATAATGTTCACTGAACCTCCATTGCTGCAACAAAACCTCTAGGGACTATCTCCAAACGAAGCTCCCTAAGATCCCCGACTAACTCCTTTGGCAATCCTCCGCTAACGAGGGTATTGGCGTAACTCTTCCGGCTCAAGACGTCTGCTACGACATTGGCCTTACCTGGATGATAGTGCAACTTCATATCATAATCCTTTATGAGCTCCAACCATCTCCTTTGCCTGAGGTTCAGCTCCTTCTGTGTGAAAATGTACTTCAAACTCTTATGATCCGTGTACACATCACAACGGTTTCCAATAAGAAAATGTCTTCGGGTCTTGAGCGCATGCACTACGGCTGCTAACTCCAAATCATGCGTGGCATAATTCAACTCATGTGGTTGAAGCTGTCGTGAGGCATATGAAACAACTCTTCCGTCTTGCATAAGTACTCCTCCAAGTCCTAAGCGAGATGCGTCGCAATACAGTTGGAAATCCTTGCGTATATCTGGCAAAATCAGCACTGGGGCTGTAACCAAATGTTTCTTCAACTCCTGGAAACTTGCTTCACATTCTTTTGTCCATTTGAACTTAGTATCTTTCTTCAACAACGCTGTCATAGCCTTTGCAATCTTGGAAAAATTCTCAATGAATCTTCGATAGTATCCCGCGAGTCCAAGAAAACTGCGATCTCTCCAACTAAGGTGGGTGCCAACCACTCAGTGACTAACTGAACCTTGGTGGGATCCACTGCTATACCTTCTCCTGATATAACGTGTCCAAGAAATCCAATTTCCTTCAATCAAAACTCACACTTGCTGAATTTGGCATATAATTGATGTTCCCTGAGCTTCTCGAGAACTAAACGCAAATGCTCCTTGTATTCCTCTTCATTCTTCGAGTATACCAAAATATCATCAATGAAAACCACAAAAAACTTATCCCAGAACTCCATGAATACCTTGTTCATCATGCTCATAAAATAGGCAGGGGCGTTAGTTAATCCAAATGACATAATCGTATACTCATATAGCCCGTACCTTGTAGTGAAGGCGGTCTTAGGTATATCGTGTTCTCGAATCTTTAACTGGTGGTATCCTGAGAATACTTTAGCTCCTTGTGGTCTTAGGTATATCTTGGAGAATACTTTAGCTCCTTGTTGCTGGTCAAACAGATCATTGATCATCGGCAATGGGTACTTGTTCTTGATCGTCACTTCATTCAACGCATGATAATCAACAACCATTCTTAATGATCCATCCATCTTCTCAACCAAGAGCACAGGGGATCCCCATGGTGACAAGGCTTCGTCGAATGTAACCTTTCTCCAATAACTCCTTAATCTGCTTCATAATCTCCTCGAGATCATTTGCGGGCATCCAGTATGGTCTCTTTGATATTGGTCCGGTGCCTGGCAATAACTGTATCAAAAACTCAATGTCTCGATCTGGCGGCATGCCTGGTAAATCCTCTGGAAATACGTCTGGGTAATCCTTCACTACAAGCACTTCCTCCTGAACAACTCCTGAGAGAGAATTTACTTGGGTTCTCCTCGGCGCATGCCTGGATACATACTTGATCCTTTTTCCCTCCGAAGTGGTGAGTAGAATTGACCTACTAGCACAGTCAATATTTCCTCCATACTTCGATAACCAATCCATTCCCAGTATCACATCCAATCGGTGTGAGTCCAAAATTATTAGTTCTGAGGGGAAAACATGGCTACCAATGGTTAAGGGTATCCGATCACACCATCGGTTGGCAATATACTCTACACTTGGTGAGCTTACTAACAAGGGTGTCCTAAGGGCTATGGTGGGTAACTTAAACTTGTCCACAAATCCCCTTGAAATGTATGAATGTGATGCACCAGTATCAAATAGAACAAGAGCGGTAAATGACTTAACCAAAAACTTACCGATAACTACATCGGGCTGCTCTTCAACCTCCTCCACGTTCACGTGGTTCACTTGTCCCCTGTTGAAAGGGTTGGGCTTCTTCCCAGCGCTTCCACTGCCATTTTTGTTCTTCAACTCTGGACAATCATTGGCGTAGTGCCCAGTATTCCCGCACTTGAAACAGGTAATGTGACTTTGATCCTTCTTGGCGGGTGTGGCTGGGTTAGAGTGGTTCTGATTGTTGCCTGCTCCATTCCCGTTTCCGTTCTTGGGGCCACGGTGGTTATGCGTACTTCCTCCATTGTGAGTGTGGCCTCCATGGTTATGGGTATATCCTCCCAAGTTCGGGGTAAATTGAGGCTTCTGCTAGGCTCCTGAATTGTACTTCCCTTGTCCATACTTCCTTTTGTGGCTCTCAATCTGTTGTTGCTTCCCTTCAATCATACGAGCCATGTCTACTAACTCCTGGTAGTTAGCGAATGTTGCTACCATCAACTGCATGCTCATCTCATCATTCAACCCTTCCATAAACTTCTCTTGCTTCGCGGCATCTGTGGCCACATCATCAGGGGCATAGCGAGCTAACTTACTAAACTCATCTACGTACTGAGCCACAGTACGGTTTCCCTGGCGTAAGTTGCGAAACTCACTCCTCTTCATGTTCATAGCTCCAGTTGAGACATGAGAAGTGCGGAATGCTTGCTGAAACTGATCCCAAGTGATATTGGCTATAGGGAAAGTGGTTGTGTAATTCTCCCACCATGAGGCTGCTGGTCCCTTCAACTATATGCGGCAAAACGCACCTTCTCTGCATCTATGCAACCTGCGGCGGTCAACTCCCTTCCAATCCCACGTAGCCAGTCATCTGCAACTATTGGCTCGGCGCTACTAGAAAACACCGGCGGCTACAACCTCAGAAAATGGGCTAAGTTGTCAACTGGAGGTGGTGGTGGCGGGTTGTTGTTGTTGTTGTTGCCTTGGTTCTGGACTAATAGCTGCATCAAGGCATTCTGCTGCTGGATCAACTAGGTGAACTCCGGTGGGAAGGAAAATCCAGGGTCACGTCTCGGAGGCATCTGATGGGTTTAGAGGGGAGAGATTAGAATAGAATGAGGTCTAGTGAGGAAACACTACCCATATGCACATGAGTCAAACACAATCATATCACACCAAATCAATTCAAGCAAGGTCATAAAATCGGTCTAGAACTATCGTTACAAAAGTGCTCGGACTACTACTATATACATGGCGGAATACTACTAATCTTATGGTGGTCATCTATAAATTTTGATCGGTGGAAAACTCCATGATATCCGCTCCAGCTTCGTCTTCATAATCATCATCACTATCGTCGGGGTCGGAGTCGGTGTTGTCACAGCCCTAGCTTTGGCCTTTGCATGTCATTACATATGCATCCATGCATCATCTTAAATTCAAGGAAATTGAATTGAGGGAATTCTCAAGCCTCAGAAATCTTTTAAAAATGATCAACATTAAAATATTTCAAATGAGCCCAACAAAATGTTCCTGCTAACCCCTGGAAATATTGGCAAGAGCTATAACTCAAACCAATATTTTTGGAATCACATAAATAATTATTCTTGGGCCTTTGAATTAAATCACTAGCTATTTGATTTGGGTTTATATTTACTATAAAATAGATATAAGCCCAATAATTTTGAAAATTTGCATGTGGCTCTGAACTAGTTTCCTAAGTCCACATAATAATTTTCAGAAGCATAAAAATTGATTTGTTTGAAAACCAAACTCACAACAAACTTCAAAAAAATAGAAATCAGAAACAAACAGAAAATAGAAAAGGCAGAGCACTTACCTGGTTCAACTTACCTGGCGCCCAGCCGGCCCAACACTGTGCAGCCCAGCCAGCGCAGCGCCTTCTTCAACCTTCTGCCAGAAGGCGAGGCAGCTGCGTGGAGAGCGCACACCGAGCTGCGCCAGCTCCTGCTTGCCGCTCTGCCCTCCCCCTCGCCTCTGCCGAGCCACGCGACCCCCTGGGTCTCTCACACTCCCCCTCGAGCTCTTCCCCTTCCTCTGCTCCCCCCTCCCGAGCGCAACCGAGCGAGCTCATCGCCGCCGATGCTGTTTGCCGTGGCCACAGCCATCTCCTCACCCCTCTGTCGTGTCCACCAGCACCGCCGTTGAGCTCCCTCCCCAAGCCGAAGGAATCGAGCCCGGACGCCCTGCATCGCCTCCACACCATCATCTTCAACCTCGGGTTGACCGAGATCCGCCGTCGCCCGTATGTCGTCATCAGGCCGCCCCCGAGCTCACCATCTCCTTCATACGAACCGCCGTGAGACCCTGCCTCTTTCCCCTCTCTCCCGTGCTCTTTTCCTCGACATAGCCGCCACTTCACTGACGACCAAATCGCGCCGCCTCCTGAGCCCCTCACCGCCATGGCCACAGTCACCGTAGCCCCCAACCGAGCACACCCACGTGCTCACCGCACCACACAGAGGCCGTAGGTGCTACGCCCGCATTGCCACGCCCACTACAGCTTCAAACCCGAGCTCGCCCGAGCTCCGGCCGCCGCTAAAGCTCGTCGCCGGCCACTTTCCAGCCACCCCAGCACCACCTGCCACCACCACTAGAAGCACCGCAACGCTAGGAACCCGTAGAGCCCTTCCGCGCGTTGTGTGGCCGCCTGTAGCTCAAACCCGAGTTGCGCCGCCATCGTTTTGGTCGCCGCCGGCTGAACTCCAGCGATGTCGATGTGGCCATCATTAGCACTAATGACCCTGCTAATCACCCCCCACACTACTCACTTACATGTGGGCCCCTGTGCCTGTTTAGGTTAGTTTAATTCATGTTTAGTTAGTACTAATTTTGCGGACCCCACGTGTCAGGTTTGACCTGCCCAGTCAGCATTGACCGGACCCACACGTCAGCCTCTATAGTTGACACTTTGTCACTGACCAGTGGGTCCCACTGGTCAGGTTTGACCTGGACCGTGCCCCGTTGACCTGCTGCCGTCATGATGATATCAGGCTGACGCAGTAATCCTTTTCTGGAATTTAAATAAATCTTAAATGATTTATTTATTTCAGAAAATATCCAAAACTTCTAAAAATCATAGAAATTCAACCGTAGCTCATAATGAAATAAATTATATATGAAAAATGATCAGACAAATATGAAGAATCTGTTTATGCCATGATCATGCATGTTTGAACAAGTTAACCTCACTGAATAGGACAAATTATGATTAGGGCAATTTACGAAATAACATTTGGAGTTGGAATTTGATCTTGTTTGAGTTCCACTTCAATTAAATTGGCTAGATATTGCATTAGGTCAATTCAGTACCTTAATATGTAATATCATTCATTCGCTTGTGCATTGCATTAATAGAATGTTGTTTATGTTCCCTTGCCGGTATTTGTCCCCTCTCAGTAGACGTGTTTCGGCGATATGATCGATGACACTGATGAAGAGTTATACTATCTTCAGAAGTGCCAGGCAAGCAAACCCCCCTTGTTCATTCCGATACAATCCCACTCCCTCGCTCTTGCTCTCTTTTACTGCATTAGGACAACAACGATTCAACTGTTACATGCTGCGGTAGTTTAACCCCTTTCCTCTGCATGACCTGTCATTGCCATAGTAAATAGATGAAACCCACTAGCATGAGTAGGAGTTGTTTGAGCCCTGATGTGCCTACTCATTCATGCTTGTTTGTCATGCCTGCTAATGCTTAGAGTTGAGTCAGGTCTGATTCATCGGGGATGAATTGGAAAGTTGTGAACATGTCCTATTGTGTGTGAGCTAAGTGTGTTGAACACGATTTGGTAAAGGTAGCGGTGAGAGGCCATGTAGGAGTACATGGTGGGTTGTCTCATTGCAGCCGTCCTCAGGAACTGAGTTCTGTGTTTGTGATCCATGAACAGTTACTACCACACATTGGGTTCCGGTAACTCACCCCTCTCGACTTATTAATCAACTCGATCTTGTCCAGGAGTTGCAACTAGTTTCTGGTGTTTGTAGGTAGTGTTAGTAGTCTACCAAGTGGCACCCGGTACAGGTGGGCTTGGGACAGACTAGGCATAGTGGCACGGTGTACCAAGTGGCACCCGGATGGTGGCTTGGGAACCCTGCACACATCGTTTGGGGCCGTGAGCGACACCCCGGCGGATCTCCTTGCGGATGGAACCCGAATAGGCGATAAACCTGGACTAGAGACTTGTTGGTTAGTCAGGTCGTGGCCGAATCCCTCGCCCGGCTTCCGCTTGAAGGTTGCCGAGGTACATGACGTGTACAGGGCGATAAGTGGCGAGAGCGTGTGTGAAGAAGTACACCCCTGCAGGGTTATCATTATCTATTCGAATAGCCGGATTCCTCGGATATGGAAACTTGGACCCCTTGCATAGTTCATAGACAAGTGAAAGTGGATACTCTAAAACTCGCAAGAAAAGCATGAGTGCTATGGATGGCGTTCTCGTAGGGAGACGAGAGCGGATCCATAGTGGTGTATTGGTATGGTGAATTTGTGGACTCGTGTGCGCCACCTCAAAAGAGTTACTTGCAGTCGTAGTTCAGGTTAGCCACTGAGTCAAAGCTGGCTTGCTGCAGTTAAACTCCACCACCCCCTTTGTTGATACCGATGCATATGTAGTTAGCTCTGATGTAAGTCTTGCTGGGTACATTTGTACTCACGTTTGCTTAACTTATGTTTTGCAGAGAGACTTCAGTCTCGCTAGTAGTTCCACGTGGACTTCGATGTTTAGCTTGTTACCTCAGCTACGATATTGTACCCTTGGGAGGGTCTTGTAGATAGTCAGGCTTCTGAGCCTTCTTCATTTGTAGTTGTCTGTACTCAGACAAGTTAAGCTTCCGCATGTGCTTGTTGCTTGTATGCTCTGTATGTTGGGTCATGAGACCCATGTTTGTAATATCTCGCTCCTCGGAGCCTAATGAATAAATACTCTGAGTCATAGAGTCTTGTTGTGATGCCATGTTGTATTGCACATATTGAGCATATTGTGTGTATGATTGAAATGCTTGGTATGTGTGGGATCCGACAACCTAGTTGTTTATCCTTGGTAGCCTCTCTTATGGGGAAATGTAGTCTTGTGCTTCCATGAGCCATAGTAGTCCGCTACAGCCCGGTTCACCGGAGTCCTGCTAGCCCAGCACTACTGCTCTGGAACACTTGACTGGCCGGCATGTGATTCACTTCGTTCCTGTGTCTGCCCCTTCGGGGAAATGTCACGCGGTGACATCCGGAGTCCTGCCTAGCCTGCTGCAGCCCGGGTTCGCGGAGTCCTGTTAGCCCAGTGCTACAACCCAGATTTACACGCTGCTGACTGACATGCTCGATGTTGATTCATGTATGCCTGTCCCCGTAAGTTAGTGCCACTTTGGGTTCATGACTAGTCATGTTGGCCCGGGTTCTCTGTCATATGGATGCTAGTGACACTATCATATACGTGAGCCAAAAGGCGCAAACGGTCCCGAGACATGGTAAGGCGACACCCATGGGAATACCATGCGTGAGGCCGCAAAGTGATATGAGGTGTTACCGGCTATATCGATGTGAGTTGGAATCAGGGTCCTGACAGCTTTGGTATCAGAGCCTGACTGCCTGTAGGATTACCAAGCCAAACTGGTCGAAGTTGAGTCTAGAAATGCTTTAGTTATATAAGGGAATTGATTGTGGAAGGGAATGTAAGGCTCTTTTTACTCCTTATCCTCATGACCTTCTAATCTGAGTCATCTTATCTTTTCTACGGGGTTAAGAACTAGGATTCTCTTCTATCTCTCAGGATGACGTGTTACTAAACCGTAGTTGCCTAGGAATGTTGGATTTAAGCCTCAGTTCGGTTCCTACTACTTCCATATGTTCATAGCTGGCCTCAGAACCTTGAGTTTGTGATGTTGAGTGGCTATGCCACCATTTTTGCAGGATGTCTCAAATCTTTTTGAGCATTTACAGCCGTTATGCTGTCCAAGTCATCCCATGTTTCTAGATAGTCTGATGAACTTGCAAATCTTTCCTCCATGTTCCGTAGTATTTTGGGCCAGATTAAGCACACTAATCGGTGTGTTGAGGTACTCCGTTGCCTTGACGTGTATGTTGGAGTTAGTATTATGACCCTAGGTGTCCTCGAGAATTTAGCAATGCTTCCGTATCCCCAGTGTGATGATTCTGGCCATCATTCTTGAAAGCATCCCGTGATGCCATTTAGTTAGTAGGCATTCTATTTCTGGGTTTTTGAGCCCAAGTTTCATTCTACTTACCTTTTGTTGATAGTGTTGCTAGTTCCTTTAGGATATTAGTAACCTTTGCGATAGTCCTCGAGGTCCGTGGTATATCATTCTTCCAAATACCATGAACCATTCATGGCAGAAGTTCCTCGTTGAACCAAAAGATCACAACCAGAGTGCTCTTGATGAGGTCTCAATTCTATGTTGTGACTCTGCCAATTCTACCTTTTTGCATGGGTTATCCGGAAGAAATATGTTGAGCTTTGTTCAACATACTAATATGTGCATCCACAACTCAGAAAGATATATGTTCCTTGAGTTGATCCTCCTCAGCTGTATTCCGACCCTAGTCTATCACTTGATAGTGAGGAATAGTTGTGCATTCGTGTTCATCGATGCCTATTATTCTTGTGGTCCGTCAAGCCATTCTATTCTGGAATGACTAGGAGAAACAAACTCTAGCACCTCATCCATTTCTTGGATTGGTCAAAGTAGTGGTATTCTGCAGATCAAATGCCAATCCAGCCTTTGTTCTGCTCTACCTCGGAGTATTACCCCCTTTATGTCAGGACTACCATGAGAATTGCATCGCCTCTTATGAACTCTTGACGCAGTGATACTTCTCTCCATCATTATTCATTCCTTGGTCCCGTGTTGTTGTAACCGGAATGCCGACAAGTGAACCATGATGTGTGAAATCAATACTCCTAGCAAATGTGTTGCTTGGTAGTTATGGACATTATTATCATTCTTAGCGTGTTGGTTATCGAATCACTATTCTAGGATTGATCGTGCTACCTTGTCCTTATTTCCGGTGCACTATTCGATCTTGGAGTTAGGATTGAATTCCTTGCTTATTTGATCATATCGTCTTGCCCTGAAAAGCAAGATTGTTCTCGAGCTTAGTGACATATCGGTGGTTCGTGATTTTCCGAATATCTTCTCGGAGGTATCACCAGGCTGTCACCTGATCGCTATGTTGAGTTTGTGATCAAGTTGGTTTCTTGTAGCCAACCTCTTCTCTAGGAATCTATGTTGGATACCCCTGAGCTAGTTGGTTAAGCTTAACAACAACTTGGAGAGTTGGAAGATAAAAGCTTGTCCTACCACGCTCATCCCTAAGGGATATCTTCTATCTGTGTTGAAGAAAGATAATACCTTCATCCATTGATCCACGTGATCAATTGTCGGCGCTATTGCCTTATCAATCCCTTGATTTGAGTGTGGGCTATCGTCAAATCAAATCAGAACCAACGATGTTCGTAATGTTGTCTTACTCTTGGTTGATCCCTCGAGCATACACCATTACATCTTTTGGTCTGACCAATGCTATCACCGTGTTCACATGATGGTGGAAGTCCAGTGATATGGAGATTCCGATGAGTTGTGTTGAGCCCATCAGCAGCATTATGTCTCCCCCATGATTCACGTTGAACATTACACTAGTGTTGGAAACTTTATAAGCATTGCCCTCATGTCCCGATCATGAAGCATATGTCCGGTTGAAAGATGTGACTTCCTCTAATTCATGTGCATCTGATGTAAGTTGCCGCCGTGAATTCGAGAAAGTTTGTTTTTGCTTCCTCTGGAATCATCCCAAGTCAGTCATGCATGTGCGAATATTCTATGGTCTGATAGACTGATCATCTACATTCTATACGTATCCCTAGCACACCAAGCCACTGATTGATTTGTTCAAGGAGAAGAAGTTCTTCTTAAGAGCTAGACTTACGCAAGGACTTCGATATCCTCGTTGATGGTTCCCCTGAACTCGGTAGTGTTTCATTGTAAGACTACAGGTGACCATGCTTATCTAGGACAACTTTTCACATGCTTGTAGCAGAACCGGCTCATGTTTTGGAGCTTACTACCGTAGTTCATTCCCCCGAGAGTCTCGCAATGTCATCTTGTCGATTTGTGTTGCAACTTTCATTTTTCTTTCTAGACTTGATGAGTCTAGAATATCCTGACACCAACCAAATCTGAATCTCAGGCAGATATGATTGTTGGAACACACTCCAAGAACTATAATATTGGTCTCCCTGTAACCGGTAAAAGTGGATGTCGTGGCCAACACACCCAGCCGGAAGACCTATTATTGTAGTATCTTCATTGAGGAAGTTGGCCACCGCCCCATAAGGATTTTGTAGGATTTACTCCAGAAGTTGTTCCTTATGGATCTATTGTATTCCGAAGTCTGACCACTACTTGATGGCTATGTTGATGCTTTAAAGCATGACCGTGGTAACTAGTACATCAAGGAGAACATTAGAAGCGAAGTGCTAAATGTCTCTCGGTCGATCATCCGGATTTCATTCCCTTGGCCTCGCTAAGGTGAAATCTGAGAAAGGGTTGTCTTTCTATGCATCTGCATTGTCCATCACTATTCGTCAAGGTAGTAAGATGTGTTGCCAGGATCCTCGCCTCGCATATTGGTAGAACCTTGATGAATATGGAAATGCTCAAGTTCTTGAGAGCACGCGCAAGCAAAAAATCATCCCTTGCGTTGTCTTCAACAAGGTAGTTCACATCATCCATTCTAGCCCAAGTGTGTCGCTCTCCCGAACTCCGTCAAACGATCGCTCGTAAATTGCCTTAGGCTGGTATAGAGAGTTCCAATGATCTCTGTATCAAAAGTAATTCTTTTTGCCACTTAAGGGAATATTTCTGCGAGTCACCTTCCTTAAGATGTCTCGATGTGGCATCATGACAACTCAACTCCTCGCTACGTTGACAACCGTTCACCACCCTCTTAAGTGTGGAATTGTTGCCTACCAATTTGAACCTTTGTCATCTATTACCTCCCATCTCTCTCAATGTGTGTTTTGTGTCTCAACCCAAGAGATGTTTCAATGTCTCACTCCATGAGTTGATCGTGAATTGTCTGATCTTCGAGAAGATCGATTTCGGTAGAGAGTCTTTTTCCGTCATCATCATGTTGGATGAAGATCTCAATAGCAAAGACGTCAAGATCAATTGGAGCAATGAATCACCATCTCCGAGAAGGGCAATTGGATCATGAAGATCATGTTGGCTTTGTGTCCCCTCTGTCTTCTTACCTCACGTCTTGAATCTCGGGACGAGAATCTTGTTAGTGAGGGTGAGTTGTCACAGCCCTAGCTTTGGCCTTTGCTTGTCATTGCATATGCATCCATGCATCATCTTAAATTCAAGGAAATTGAATTGAGGGAATTCTCAAGCCTCGGAAATCTTTTAAAAATGATCAACATTAAAATATTTCAAATGAGCCCAACAAAATGTTCCTGCTAACCCCTGAAAATATTGGCAAGAGCTATAACTCAAACCAATATTTTTGGAATCACAGAAATAATTATTCTTGGGCCTTTGAATTAAATCACTAGCTATTTGATTCGGGTTTATATTTACTATAAAATAGATATAAGCCCAATAATTTTGAAAATTTGCATGTGGCTCTGAACTAGTTTCCTAAGTCCACATAATAATTTTCATAAGCAGAAAAATTGGTTTGTTTGAAAACCAAACTCAAAACAAACTTCAAAAAAATAGAAAACAGAAATCCTGCCCCCCCCCTGCCTCCCCCTCGCCTCTGCCGACACCACGCGACCCCCTGGGTCTCTCACACTCCCCCTCGAGCTCTTCCCCTTCCTCTGCTCCCCCCTCCCGAGCGCAACCGAGCGAGCTCGTCGCCGCCGACGCTGTTTGCCGCGGCCATAGCCATCTCCTCACCCCTCTGTCATGTCCACCAGCACCGCCATTGAGCTCCACCTCCCCAAGACAAAGGAATCGAGCCCGGATGCCCTGCATTGCCTCCACGCTATCGTCTTCAACCTCGGGTTGACCGAGATCACCGTCGCCCGTACGTCGTCATCAGGCCGCCCCCGAGCTCACCATCTCCTTCATACGAACCGCCATGAGCCCCTGCCTCTTTCCCCTCTCTCCCGTGCTCTTTTCCTCGACATAGCCGCCGCTTCGCCGACGACTGAATCGTGCCGCCGCCTGAGCCCCTCACCGTCGTGGCCACAGTCACCGTAGCCCCCAACCGAGCACACCCACGTGCTCACTGCACCACGCAGAGGTCGTAGGTGCTACGCCCGCATCGCCACGCCCACTGCAGCTTCGAACCCGAGCTCGCCCGAGCTCCGGCCGCCGCTAAAGCTCGTCGTCGGCCACTTTCCGGCCACCCCAGCACCACCCGCCACCAGCACTAGAAGCGCTGCAACACCAGGAACCCGTAGAGCCCTTCCGCGCGTTGTGTGGCTACCCGTAGCTCAAACCCGAGTCACGCCGCCGTCGTTTTGGTCGCTGCTGGCCGAACTCCGGTGATGTCGACGTGGCCATCATTAGCACTAATGACCCCGCTAATCACCCCCCACACTACTCACTTACATGTGGGCCCCTGTGCCTGTTTAGGTTAGTTTAATTCATGTTTAGTTAGTACTAATTTTGCGGACCCCACGTGTCAGGTTTGACCTGCCCAGTCAGCATTGACCGGACCCACATGTCAGCCTCTGTAGTTGACACTTTGTCACTGACAAGTGGGTCCCACTGGTCAGGTTTGACCTGGACCGTGCCCCGTTGACCTGCAGACATCACGATGATGTCAGGCTGACGCAGTAATCCTTTTCTGGAATTTAAATAAATCTTAAATGATTTATTTATTTCAGAAAATGTCCAAAACTTCTAAAAATCATAGAAATTCAATAGTAGCTCATAATGAAATAAATTATATATGAAAAATGATCAGAAAAATATGAAGAATCTGTTTATGCCATGATCATGCATGTTTGAACAAGTTAACCTCACTGAATAGGACAAATTATGATTAGGGTAATTTATGAAATAACATTTGGAGTTGGAATTTGATCTTGTCTGAGTTCCACTTCAATTAAATTGGATAGATATTGCATTAGGTAAATTCCGTACCTTAATATGTAATATCATTCATTCGCTTGTGCATTGCATTAATTGAATGTTGTTTATGTTCCCTTGCTGATATTTGTCCCCTCTCAGTAGACGTGTTTCGGCGATATGATCGATGACACCGATGAAGAGTTATACTTTCTTCAGAAGTGCCAGGCAAGCAAGACCCCCTTGTTCATTCCGATACAATCCCACTCTCCCGCTCTTGCTCTCTTTTACTGCATTAGGAGAACAACGATTCAACTGTTACATGCTGCGGTAGTTTAACCCCTTTCCTCTGCATGACCTGTCATTGCCACAGTAAATAGATGAAACCCACTAGCATGAGTAGGAGTTGTTTGAGCCCTGATGTGCCTACTCATTCATGCTTGTTGTCATGCCTGCTACTGCTTAGAATTGAGTCAGGTCTGATTCATCGGGGATGAATTGGAATGGTGATGAACATGTCCTACTGTGTGTGAGCTAAGTGTGTGAACACGATTTGGTAAAGGTAGCGGTGAGAGGCCATGTAGGAGTACATGGTGGGTTCTCTCATTGCAGCCGTCCTCAGGAACTGGGTTCTGTGTTTGTGATCCATGAACAGTTACTACCACACATTGGGTTCCGGTAACTCAGCCCCTCTCGGCTTATTAATCAACTCGATCTTTGTCCAGGAGTTGCAACTAGTTTCTCGTGTTTGTAGGTAGTGTTAGTAGTCTACCAAGTGGCACCCGGTACAGGTGGGCTTGGGACAGACTAAGGGCACAGTGGCACGGTGTACCAAGTGGCACCTGGATGGTGGGCTTGGGAACCTTGCTCACATAGTTTGGGGCCGTGAGCGACACCCCGGCCGGATCTCCTTGCGGATGGAACCCGAATAGGCGATAACCTGGACTAGAGACTTGTTGGTTAGTCAGGTCGTGGCCGACTCCCTCGCCCGGCTGCCTTGAAGGTTGCCGAGGTACATGACGTGTACAGGGCGATAAGTGGCGAGAGCGTGTGTGAAGAAGTACACCCCTGCAGGGTTATCATTATCTATTCGAATAGCCGGATTCCTCGGATAAACTTGGACCCCTTGCATAGTTCATAGACAAGTGAAAGTGGATACTCTAAAACTCGCAAGATAAGCGTGAGTGCTATGGAGTGTTCTCGCAGGGAGACGGGAGCGGATCCATAGTGGTGTATTGGTATGGTGAATTTGTGGACTCGTGTGCGCCACCTCAAAAGAGTTACTTGTAGTCGTAGTTCAGGTTAGCCACCGAGTCAAAGCTGGCTTGCTGCAGTTAAACTTCACCACCCCTTTGTTGATACCGATGCATATGTAGTTAGTTCTGATGTAAGTCTTGCTGGGTACATTTGTACTCACGTTTGCTTATTTTATGTTTTGCAGAGAGACTTCAGTCTCGCTAGTAGTTCCACGTGGACTTCGACGTTTAGCTTGTTACCTCAGCTACGATCTTGTACCCTTGGGAGGGTCTTGTAGATAGTCAGGCTTCTCAGCCTTCTTCATTTGTAGTTGTCTGTACTCAGACAAGTTAAGCTTCCGCATGTGCTTGTTGCTTGTATGCTCTGTATGTTGGGTCATGAGACCCATGTTTGTAATATCTCGCTCTTCGGAGCCTACTGAATAAATACTCTGAGTCGTAGAGTCTTGTTGTGATGCCATGTTGTATTGCACACATTGAGCATATTGTTTGTATGATTGAAGTGCTTGGTATGTGTGGGATCTGACAACCTAGTTGTTTATCCTTGGTAGCCTCTCTTATGGGGAAATGTAGTCTTGTGCTTCCATGAGCCATAGTAGTCTGCTACAGCCCAAGTTCACCGGAGTCCTGCTAGCCCAGCACTACTGCTCCGAAACACTTGACTGGCCGGCATGTGAGTCACTTCGTTCCTGTGTCTGTCCCTTTGGGGAAATGTCACGCAGTGACATCCGGAGTCCTGCCTAGCCTGCTACAGCCCGGTTCACCAGAGTCCTGTTAGCCCAGTGCTACAGCCCGGATTCACACGTTGCTGACCGACATGCTCGAGGTTGATTCATGTATGCCTGTCCCCATAGGTTAGTGCCTCTTTGGGTTCACGACTAGTCATGTCGGCCCAGGTTCTCTGTCATATGGATGCTAGAGACAATATCATATACATGAGCCAAAAGGCGCAAACGGTCCCGGGCCATGGTAAGGCGACACCCATGGGAATACCATGCATGAGGCTACAAAGTGATATGAGGTGTTACCGGCTAGATCAATGTGACTTGGAATCGGGGTCCTGACAGGTGTCGTCGATGATGATGTAGTCTTCAGAACGAATTTCCTTGGGTTCGTCGTCTTCTCCTCCTGGGGCGGGGTCTCCCATGAATACTCCGAGCTTCCTTGTCAAGTCATCATTCATCTCCACTAGTATTGTGATTTCCTCCTAATATCCGTCGCGTGTAGACTTGAGTTCCTCTTCAAGCTCCATGTTCCTGGTCATCGCCTTCTTCAAATCTATCATGCTTGCGCACATCTGGTTCTCCTGTCAACGGATGTGCTGGTTTAACTCCTGGATGAAAGCTGCAATGGACTTGTCCTTCCTGGTGCCGATCATCTCCCATTGCTCATCTCGGCGCCCACATATCTGGGAGATAGTGTCCTTCAGCTCTAGTTTCTAGACTTCTCCAATTCGTGCCATAGCAGTGTGGGCTGCCATGCTCTTGCCTAGACTCTAGGTGGGTGCATCGAAGGAAAACTCTATGGGCTCATTGACTGGCATGAATGTCCTTCCTGAAACTTGAACTCAAATCATCCAATGCTCCTCTTCTGGTAAAGTGGCAGTGTAGGTCCCGGTGAAGCTTGGTATTCTGATGTTCAGGTACCTAGTGGCTTCCTTCAAGTGTCGTCCAAAAGGTGTGTCTTCATCCGGTTGTGCAAACTTGTTCCTTGAGTATGCCATCCTAAATGGTAGAAAATGGAGAGGAGTCAGAAATGGGTAGAGAAGAGTAACCTACTATGGCTCATCTTAGTGGTCGTGTCCTACATTCAGCATGTGCTCTGATACCATCTTATAGCGATCCGACCTCAGACGGTCAAATCTCTGTGTTCAGTGTCATCCCTGGATCGGTAGTGCTGACACACACAGTACTCGAAGGATTTATAACAGAGTAGCAATCACACACTTATTACATCGAATGTCTCAAAAGAGAACTTATTACAATAAATATAGCCTTAAGGGCCATCAGTAAGATAACAGCGGAAGGCTTGGAAGATAAAGTGAGTCCATTAACTCCAATGGCATAGCTGAGTGCATGACAAATGACCTAGCGCACATTACTCCTCGTCTGAAAAGTCTGCAACATGATATGTTGCAGCCCAAAAATGGGTCAGCACATGGAATATGCTGCCAATATAACACAGTAGAGCAATGAACAGATAAATTCTATCATTATATGCATATATGGCTGGTGGAGGCTCTATGGTTATAATGTTTTTGCGCGAAAAGCCAATTTTTTTTCCTACAACAAAGTAATATATTTTATTTAACTATTCATTGTGGTATGAACCATTGAGAATGGTTACCCCCCATCTCAATCTCCCAATTAAAAAGGTGTACCATCAGGCAACCAACAAATTAATTTAGAGTGATGAGATCAAACCAATAATTCAAGTACCGATACTCCAGTTGTCAATGACCGGGGACACGGCTAACCATGATTAGTTTGTACACTCTGCAGAGGTTTGCGCACTTTTCCCCACAAAGACTCGATCTTCTACGTTGGATTTCTTGCACTACATTGGTGTTTGAGAAATGGATGACCGAGACACAGTCTTTCAGTAGCATTAACTCTAACCCCGGGTAGACTGTACCATCCTACATCCCCTACCATCTGCTAGCCTACCACTGGAAAGATTCATGGCCAACATACTCAAACTATGCTAGAGCCATTAATAGCTTGTGGTTGCACACGGAAAGTTTTCTAGCCATGATAATTCTTATATGATCCCTTTAAACCTGGGTGGCGGACCATAGGAGGATCACACGATATAACCCCGGGATCTCCTTAGGACACTGTATAACCCCAGGTGCCCAAACCAACAATCCAACCCAGATGTGGATTAAATTTGCCACCATAAGTTTGTACCATTAAATTAAAAATCTCACATCTGTCATGGATACACTTCAAAACCCAATACACGTCTATGAGCATAGGATAACAATGTGAGCATAACGTAGAAGTAACTCCCAAGGTTTGATAATAAAACAAGTAATAGGTTCTACCTTCATCATCTACTTCCCAATTACCCACAAGTTAAAACACATCCTAATCATGCAGTGCTTGAGGATTGTAATTAATGCATAAAAACCGGGTATGAAAAGAGTATGATCAATGTGTTACTTGCCTTGCTGACGATCCGCAAAACCTAGTTACTCGTAGTAGCATGCTTCGCACTCAGGGAATTCTAACGCAAACAAACAATAGGATACATAAGCACTCAAGCAAAGATGCACAGGTAAAACTCAAATAAGAAGATATAACCAGAAAGTTCAACTAAAGAACTCCGGTTTGCAAAAATACTCAAATCAAACGGAGCAACGAAACTCAAACTACGAAAGAAACAACATCCGTTTACTAATATGGACAAAAGTCAAATTTTACAGTACCAAAATCTTGTTCAAGTTGGTTAAACAGAAAGAGGGCTTCGAGACGAAGATCTAGGCGCTTGTTTCAACTGATTTGGATAAACAAGCGAAAAGATAAACTAAAACGAAGATCAGGGCAGAAATCACGATAAAAAATAATCGCGGAAAAACCCTGGAAAAATAAAATGAGACGAACAGGCTAACGAACGAACGTTCGCTGTCTACGGCTAACTGACGAACATCCTTCATTAAAACGAACTTCGGACGAACGTCCGCTACTTAACTAAACCGAAGAAAACAAAACAAAACCAATCTAGGGTTTTTACCGAAAACAAAACCGACGAAAACCGGTGAAGAAAACCGGCGGCGCGAACTCCGACGAGGCGGCGGGCGGCGGGGGTGCTCGGGTTAGGGTTTGGGGCGGCGGCGGCTGGGCCTCAGGGCTCCTCGGGCTTGGGCTTATAAAGCCTGAGCTCGGACGAGTCCGGCTCGGGCACGACCCGATAGGTCGGTTGACTTTTTTAAAAAAAAATCCTCACGCGGAAAAACTAACAAAAGAAATACTAAATGGAGTCCAAAAATCTTGAAATATTTTTTCACGATCCTCTAATAATATTGCGGACAAAGTGAACATTTATTTGGGCCTCTAATGCAATTTTGAAAAACGCATATTTTTCCTAATTCAAAATAAAATAGCAATAAAATCCAAATAAAATTATTTATTTGATTTTAACATTTTTCCTCCAATATTTCTTTTATTTTGTAGAAGTCATATTATCTCCTCTCATATAATTTAATATTAAATATTTTCGAAGGAAAAAATAATTAAAACCAAAATGATCCTTGTTTCGATATTTGAGAAAAAATTCAAATATGAAAATTGTGGAATCCCAAACTCTCTCCGTGGGTCCTTGAGTTGCTTAGGATTTTCTAGGATCGCAAAACAAAATGCAATAAAATATGATATGCATGAATGACCTATTTATAACATTCCAAATTGAAAATTTGGGATGTTACATATGGAAAGTGAAAGTATGGGTGAAAAGGAATAACCTTTAATTTCTGTTTGGTAACCGCCTGTGATACATCTAGCATGGAAAGTGTTGGGAACTCTAAGTCGTTTTCGTTGGTGGGAAAGCCACACCTCCCAAATTGTTTTTACCTCTAAGTTTTTCGCTTTGAGCTCCGGCACCTCTACAAAACCCAACTTCTCTCTCCGAAGGGCCTTTCTTTTACTTTATGCAATTTTTATTTTGAATTTGAGTCTCCCTATTATCTTATAAAGCACCAACTAGGTGGAACTATGATCATACTTGAGTATTGGCTGTAGTTAATATGCGAGTGTGTTTCATGAATGGGTCAATGATTGAGAATGATGGGCTAGGGATAGCTTATTTTAGCATTGATATTTTGAAAGACATGGTTGCTTGTTGATATGCTTGATTATTTAAGTTATCATGTCAAAACTAGACTATTGCTTTGAACAATATAAAAGTCCAAATGTCCATGCTATAAAGAAAAGAATATGATATGACATGTTAGGCAACATTCCACATCAAAAATTCTGTTTTTATCACTTACCTACTCAAGGGCGAGCAGGAGTTAAGCTTGGGGATGCTGATACATCTCCAACATATATCTACAATTTTTGATTGTTCCATGTTGTTATATTATCAATCTTGGATGTTTTATAATCATTTTATAGTCATTTTATATCATTTTTTGGTACTAGCCTATTGACACAGTGCCAAGTGCCAGTTGCTGTTTTTTCCATGTTTTTTACATCGCGGGAAATCAATACCAAACATAGTCCAAATGCAACGAAACTTTACGGAGAATTTTTTATGGACCAAAAGACACCCAATGGGCTAAGGCAATGCCTGGGGGTAATCCGAGGGGAGCACAACCCACCAGGGCGCGCCAGGAGGCCCAGGCGCGCCCTGGTGGGTTGTGCCCACCTCGGGTGCCCCCGGACGCCTCTTTGCTCTATAAATACCCCAATATTCCAGAAACCCTAGGGAGTCGACGAAAATCAATTCCAGCCGCCGTCAGAGTCCAGAACCACCAGATCCAATCTAGACACCATCATGAGGGGTTCACCACTTCCATTGGTGCCTCTCCGATGATGCGTGAGTACTTCTTTGTAGACCTTCGGGTCCGTAGTTAGTAGCTAGATGGCTTCCTCTTCTCTCTTGTTTGATTCTCAATACAATGGTCTCATGGAGATCCATATGATTTAACTCTTTTTGCGGTGTGTTTGTTGGGATCAGATGAACTTTGGGTTTATGGTCATATCTATCTTTTTATATCCATGAAAGTTATTTGAGTTTCTTTGATCTCTTATATGCATGATTGCTTATAGCCTCATATTTCTTCTCCAATATTTGGGTTGTCTTGGCCAACTTGATCTATTTATCTTGCAATGGGAAGAGGTCTTTGTAGTGGGTTCAATCTTATGGTGCTTGATCCCAGTGACAGAAGGGGAACCGACACGTATGTATCGTTGCTACTAAGGATAAAACGATGGGGTCTATCTCTACATAGATAGATCTTGTCTACATCATGTCATCGTTCTTATTGCATTACTCCGTTTCCCCATGAACTTAATACACTAGATGCATGCTGGATAGTGTTGGTGAACGCAGTATTTCAAAAAAATTACCTATGATCACGCAAGATCTATCTAGGAGATGCATAGCAACGAGACGGGAGAGTGTGTCCACGTACCCTTATAGTCTGAAAGCGGAATCGTTTAGTAACGCGGTTGATGTAGTCAAACATCTTCGCGCTTCAACCGATCCTAGCACCGAACGTACGGCACCTCCGTGTTCAGCACATTGACATCCCTCGAGCTCTTGATCCAGTTGAGGATGAGGGAGAGTTCTATCAGCATGATGGCGTGTTGACGGTGATGATGAAGTTACCGGCGCGGGGCTTCGCCTAAGCACTACGACGACATGACCGAGGTGTGTAACTTTGGAGGGGGGCACCGCACACGGCGAAGAGAACACTTGGTGTGTCTTTGGGGTGCCCGCCTCCCACATATATAACGAAGGGGGAAGGCCGGCGGCCAGGGAGGAGGCGCGCCATGTGTCGGGAGTCCTACTAGGACTCCCTAGTCCTAGTAGGATTCCCTCTTCTTTTTCCTTTTCCGGAGTAGCAAAGGGGGAAAGAGAGAAGGAGTGGGAGACGGAAAGGGGGGGCACCGCCCCCACCCCTTGTCCTATTAGGATTGGCAAGGGGGGCGCGCGCCACCTCCTGGCCATCCCTCTCTCTTCTCCACTAAGGCCCATGTTGGCCCATTAACTTCCTAAGGGGGGGTTCCGATAACCCCCGGTACTCCGAAACTTCCCGAAACCATTCCGGTGTCCGAATGCAACCTTCCAATATATGAATCTTTCCCTCTCGACCATTTCAAGACTCCTCGTCATGTCCGTGATCTCATCCGAGACTCCGAACAATCTTCGGTCATCAAATCATATAACTCATAATATAAATCGTCATCAAACATTAAGCGTGCGGACCCTACGGGTTTGAGAACTATGTAGACATGACTGAGACACATCTCCGATCCATAACCAATAGCGGAACCTGGATGCTCATATTGGTTCCTACATATTCTACAAAGATCTTCATCGGTCAAACCGCATAAGAACATACATTATTCCCTTTGTCATCGGTGTGTTACTTGCCCGATATTCTATCGTCGGTATCATCATACCTAGTTCAATCTCGTTACCGGAAAGTCTCTTTATTTGTTCTGTAATGCATCATCCCATAACTAACTTATTAGTCACATTGCTTGCAAGGCTTATAGATGTGCATTACCGAGAGGGCCTAGAGATACCTCTCCGATACAGGGAGTGACAAATCCTAATCTCGATCTATGCCAACTCAACAAACACCATCGGAGACACCTGTAGAGCATCTTTATAATCACCCAGTTACGTTGTGACGTTTGATAGCACACAAAGGTGTTCCTCCGGTATTCAGGAGTTGCATAATCTCATAGTCAGAGGAACATGTACAAGTCATGATGAAAGCAATAGCAGTAAAACTAAACGATCATTATGCTAAGCTAACGGATGGGTCTTGTCCATCACATCCTTCTCTAATGATGTGATCCCATTCATAAAATGACGACACATGTCTATGGTTTGGAAACTTAACCATATTTGGTTAACGAGCTAGTCTAGTAGAGGCATACTAGGGACCACCTGTTTGTCTATGTATTCACACATGTACAAAGTTTCCAGTTAATACAATTCTAGCATTGTCAGGACCCCAATCCTAAGTCACACCGATCTAGCATGTAACACATCATATCACTTTGCGGCCTCACGCACGGTATTCCCACGGGTGCCACCTTACCTGGCCCGAGACCATTTGCGCCTTTTGGCTCACGTATATGGTAGTGTCACTAGCATCCATATGACAAAGAAACCGGGCCAACATGACTAATCGTAAACCCAAAGTGACACTAACTTGCAGGGACATGCATACATGACCCAGCAACGAATGTGTCGGTCATCAGCGAGTGAATCCGGGCTGAAGTAGCTGGGCTAACTGGACTCCGAAGAATTCAGGCTATAGCAGGCTAACAGGACTCCAGAGACACCGTGTGACATTTCCCTGAAGGGACAGACACAGGAACGAACAAGGACACATGCCGGCCAGCCTAAGTGTTCTGGAGCAGTAGCAAGCTACCATGGCTCACTGGAAGCACTAAGAGGCATTTCCCGGTAAGAGAGGCTACCAAGGATAAACAACTAGGTTGTTGGATCCCACACATACCAAGCATTTCAAATCATGCACACAATATGCTCGATATGTGCAAATACAACATGGCATCACAACATAACTCTACGACTCAAAGTATTTATTTATAGGCTCCGAGGAGCCAGATATTACAAACATGGGTCTCATGACCCAACATTCAGAGCATACAAGCAAAAGCACATGCGGAAGCTTAACTTGTCTGAGTACAGACAACTACAAATGAAAAAGGCTGAGAAGCCTGACTATATGCATGATTCTGCCGAGGGCACAAGATCGTAGCTGAGGTAACAAGCTAAACGTCGAAGTCCACGCGGAACTACTAGCGAGACTGAAGTCTCTCTGCAAAAACATTAAAATTAAGCAAACGTGAGTACAAATGTACCCAACAAGACTTACATCAGAACTAACTACATATGCATCATTATCAACAAAGGTGGTGGGGTTTAACTGCAGCAAGCCAGCTTTGACTCGGTGGCTATCCTGAACTACGACTTCAAGTAACTCTTTTGAGGTGGCGCACACGAGTCCACATATTCACCATATCAATACACCACTATGGATCCGCTCCCGTCTCCCTACGAGAACGCCATCCATAGCACTCATGCTTATCTTGTGCATTTTAGAGTATCCACTTTCACTTGTCTATGAACTAATGCAACCCAGAGGTCCTTTACCACGGACGCGGCTATTCGAATAGATCATTTATAACCCTGCAGGGGTGTACTTCTTCACACACGCTCTCGCCACTTACCACCATGTACACGTCGTGTATCTCGCAACCTTCAAGCGGAAGCCTGGCGAGGGAGTCATCCATGACCTGACTAACCACACAAGTCTCTAGTCCAGGTTTATCGCCTATTCGGGTTCCATCCGCGAGGAGATCCGGCCGGGGTTTCGCTCACAGCCCCAAACGATGTGTGCAGGGTTCCCGAGACACCAAACGGGCCGGTACACCGTGCCACGGTGTATCTACCGCATCATAGCCCACCCCTAGGGTCAGCGCTATGCACGGCCTCCAACACATATCCTACAAACACCAGAAACTAGTTGCAACTCCTGGACAGAGATCAAGGCAGGTTAATAAGTCGAGAGGGTCCATTGGTTTCGGGCCCAATGCGTGTAGTAGTTGTTCATGGATCACAAACACAGAACTCAGTTCCTAAGGACGGTTTCAATGAGACAACCCACCATGTACTCCTACATGGCCTCTCACCGCTACCTTTACCAAATCGTGTTCACACACTTAGCTCACACACAGTAGGACATGTTCACACACCTCCGATTCATCCCCGATGAATCAGACCTGACTCAACTCTAAGCAGTAGCAGGCATGACAACAAGCATGAACGAGTAGGCACATCAGGGCTCAAACAACTCCTACTCATGCTAGTGGGTTTCATCTATTTACTGTGGCAATGACAGGTCATGCAGAGGAAAGGGGTTCAACTACCGCAGCAAGTAACAGATGCATCGTTGTTATCCTAATGCAGTAAAAGAGCGCAGGAGCGAGAGAGTGGGATTGTATCGGAATGAACAAGGGGTTTTTTCTTGCCTGGAACTTCCGAAGATAGTATATCTCTTCATCAGTGTCATCAAACTCATCGCAGGAATAACATCTACTTAAGGGGGACAATTACCGGCAACAGGGAGGAAACACAATCAATGCAATGCAACAATATGATGCATGAATGTGACATGGCAATATGCTGTTGATTGAGCTAATGCAACTAGCAACCATATTAAATGAAGTTGGTTTGAACCCTAGGTTCAAATTCAAACTCCATAAGTTAATATTCAAATGCCATTCACTTACTTTGTCCTAAACAGTGATGTTAACTTTCTCAAATATGCATGAATATGGCCTAAACAGATTCTTCATATTTTTATGATCATTTTCCATATATAAAATATTTCATTCTGAGCTACGGTTGAATTTCTATGATTTTTTGAAGTTTAAGTCATTTTCTGAATTTCCTGGATTATTTTAAATCTAGAAAATCAATTACTACATCAGCATTGCGTCTGTGTGACGTCAGCAGGGTCAACAGGCCGGTCTAGGTCAAACCTGACCAGTGGGGCCCACTGGTCGGTGACTAACTAACTAATCTAAGTTAATTAGTGTTAAACTACTTGAGGGAGTCCTGGATTAGGGGGTCTTCGGACAGCCGAACTATATCCTTTGGCCGGACTGTTGGGCTATGAAGATACAAGATTGAAGACTTCGTCCCATGTCCGGATGGGACTTTCCTTGGTGTGGAAGGCAAGCTTGGCAATACGGATATGTAGATCTCCTCCCTTGTAACCGACTCTGTGTAACCCTAGCCCTCTCCGGTGTCTATATAAACCGGAGGGTTTAGTCCGTAGGACAACCATAGGCTAGCTTCTAGGGTTTAGCCTCTACGATCTCGTGGTAGATCAACTCTTGTAATACTCATATCATCAAGAACAATCAAGCAGGACGTAGGGTATTACCTCCATCAAGAGGGCCCGAACCTGGGTAAACATCGTGTCCCCTGCCTCCTATTACCATCCGCCTTAGACACACAGTTCAGGACCCCCTACCCGAGATCTGCCGGTTTTGACACCGACATTGGTGCTTTCATTGAGAGTTCCACTGTACCATCACCATAAGGCTCGATGGCCCCTTCGATCATCTGTAACGATGCGGTCCAGGGTGAGGTTTTCCTCCCCGGACAGATCTTCGTATTCGGCTGCTTCGCACTGCGGGCCAATTCGCTTGGCCATCTGGAGCAGATCGAGAGCTATGCCCCTGGCCATCGGATCAGGTTCGGAAACTTAAACTACACTGCCGACATCGGCGGAGACTTGATCTTCGACGGATTCGAGCCCATGCCAGGTGCGCCGCACAATCACGACGAGCACGACGTAACTCTGTCGTCGGACAGTGTTCGGGAGATCGCATCTGCAACTACTCCGGCCTTCAATCTGGAGCAAATTGCACCATCCGAGGACGGAGGGATAGACCCCGCCATGGAGGCCGCACTCTCCTTGGCGATGGAGCCGGATACTGACTTCACCCCTTACGAGAGTCGTGTTGCCGAACCACTGGATTCGTCTCCGGCCATGGACTCCGAGCCGCCTGCATCCGTGCCTATCGAATCCGACTGGGCACCGATCATGGAGTTCACCTCCGCGGATATCTTTCAGCACTCGCCTTTCGGCGATGTGCTAAATTCATTAAGGTCTCTCTCCTTGTCAGGAGAACCTTGGTCGAACTATGTCCGGCTAGAATGGGATGCGGATGACGAAGAAATTCGCTGCCCACCCACCACCCACTTAGTAGCCACTATCGACAATTTAACCGACATGCTCGACTTCGACTCCAAAGACATCGACGGTATGGACGACGATACAGCAGACGAACAGGAACCACCGCCCACAGGGCGCTGGACCGCCACCTCATCATACGATATATACATGGTGGACACCCCCAAAGAAGGCAATGGCGACGAGACAGCGGAGGATGACCCTCCAAGAAGCAACCCAAGCGCCTGCGTCAGCGGTGCCGCTCTAAGTCCTGCCACAACAAAAGTAGTGATACCGGCACAAGAGACAATAACACTCCGGATAGTGCCGAAGACAACCACAATCCCCTCCAGCTCGATTTAGAGCGGGAGAGCGAACAAGCTAGCCCTCCAGAGCGGGCAGCAGATGGAGAATCGGAGGAGGACAATTACATGCCTCTCTCCGAAGACGAGGTGAGCCTCGGAGATGAAGAATTTATCGTGCCTGAGGATCTCGTCAAGCAGGAGCGCTTCAAGCGCAGGCTTATGGCCACAGCAAAAAGCTTGAAGAAAAAGCAACAACAGCCTCAAGCTGATCAAGACTTGCTAGCAGACAGATGGACCGAAGTCCTTGCGGCCGAGGAATATGAACTCGAGCGCCCCTCCAAGAGTTACCCAAAGCGCAGGTTGCTACCCCACCTCGAGGAGGAAGCATTGAAACCTCCATCACCAGTGTACGATGCGGCTGACCGGCCACCGCGTTGACGAGCCAGAGAGGCGTTTCAGCCTACACCCCGCCGCCACTCAATCAAAAATACCAAGGCCCGGGGCAACACATGGGACCTGCGAGACGTGTTGGACAGCAGGGCAAAACATGCAAGGTCAATATACGGGTCAGGGGCGCGCACCAACGCGGGACGATGACCGTCACGCCGGACACACTAAAAGTAAATCCGGCCGGGCCGGCACAGAGGCGACGCACACCCCCTATGCTTCACTGATGAAGTTACGGATCACGAATTTCCGGAGGGCTTTAAGCCCGTAAATATCGAATCATATGATGGTACAACAGATCCCGCTGTATGGATTGAGGATTTTCTCCTTCACATCCACATGGCTCGCGGTGATGATCTGCATGCCATCAAGTACCTCCCACTGAAACTTAAAGGACCAGCTCGGCATTGGCTGAATAGCTTGCCAGCAGACTCCGTCGGCAGTTGGGAGGATTTGGAAGACGCATTCCTTGACAACTTCCAGGGCACTTATGTGCGACCACCGGATGCTGATGACTTGAGCCATATAACTCAGCAACCAGGGGAATCGGCTAGGCAATTCTGGACATGGTTCCTAACTAAGAAAAACCAAATTGTTGACTGTCCGGATGCAGAGGCCTTAGCAACATTCAAGCATAACATCCGTGACGAATGGCTCGCCCGGCACCTCGGCCAGGAGAAGCCGAAAGCTATGGCATCCCTCATGACACTCATGACCCGCTTTTGTGCGGGCGAGGGTAGCTGGCTGGCTCGCAGCAACAACACATCAAGGAATCCGGGCACTTCGGATACCAAAGATGCCAACGGCAGACCACGTCGTAATAGACAAAAACGCTGCAACAACGGCGATAACACCGATGATACAGCAGTCAATGCCGGATTCAGAGGCTCAAGATCCGGTCAGCGGAAAAAGCCATTCAAAAGAAGTACTCCGGGCCTGTCCAGTTTGGACCGCATACTCGATCGCTCATGTCAAATCCACGGCACCCCCGATAAGCCAGCCAATCACACCAACAGAGAATGCTGGGTGTTCAAGCAGGCCGGCAAGTTGAATGCCGAAAACAAGGACAAGGGGCTGCATAGTGATGACAAGGAGGAGCCCCGACCGTCGAACACTGGAGGACAGAAGAGGTTCCCCCCACAAGCGAAGACGGTGAACATGATATACGCAACCCACATTCCTAAGAGGGAACGGAAGCGTGCAGTAAGGGACGCCTATGCGATAGAGCCCATCGCCCCAAAGTTCAACCCATGGTCCTCTTGTCCGATCACTTTCGATCGCAGGGACCACCCCACTAGTATCTGTCATGGCGGACTTGCCGCATTGGTCCTAGACCCCATCATCGACGAATTTCACCTCACTCGAGTCCTTATGGACGGCGGCAGCAGCCTAAACCTTCTCTATCAGGATATAGTGCGCAAAATGGGTATAGATCCCTCGAGGATCAAACCCACCAAAACCACCTTTAAGGGCATCATCCAGGTGTAGAGGCCCATTTGCACGGGCTCAATCACACTGGAAGTGGTCTTCGGATCTCCGGACAACTTCCGAAGCGAGGAGTTAATCTTCGATATCGTCCCGTTCCGCAGTGGCTATCACGCACTGCTCGGGCGAACCGCATTTGCAAAATTCAATGCGGTACCGCATTACGCATACCTCAAGCTCAAGATGCCAGGACCTAGGGGGTCATAACAGTCAATGGAAATACAGAACGCTCGCTCCGCACGGAAGAGCACACTGCGGCCCTCGCAGCAGAAGCACAAAGCAGCCTTTTAAGGCAAACCGCCAATTCGCGGTACAGCCCCCGGACACCGTCAAGCGAGTCCGGAGTAACCTGCAACAGGATCGCCTGGCACGTTCAGAGCTCGCCTAGCAATTCGGCCCCCGTCCTAGTCCCATCAAGCGATGAAATCCGTGTCGCGCGTACATAATTACGCACTGAAAATACCATGGGCATAGGCGGGCACGATCAAGGCACGTCCCGCAATGCGGCTTAACCGCCCTAGGGGCTGTATACCTTTATCATTTTTTCTCTTTCAGGACCTAACTCTCTGGAAGCCCTTTCCGGCAGTACGATTGCCGAACATTACGGGAAGGAACAACCAAGGAGGCAAGAAGCTAAGATACACGGGAACCCAGGTGGTCTCTAATAATAATCGATATACCCGCTTTCTACTATCCATACGCAGCTTGCCCTTGGATAGGACATGTCAAATAGTCCTATTTTCTGCTTATTGCACTACTTGTATCAGTATGCTTCGACGTATTATTTAAATAACAATGCATAGCATTAGTCTATTATTGCATTATCCATCCCTTTTTTCTTATATGTTCATTTACGACAACTTGCACCCGTACATTCTGGTACGGTCAGTACGCCAGGGGCTTTCGTTTACCCCATAATACGGCGTGAGAAGTCCGAACACTTTCGACAGTGCGGCACACCCGAACTTATAGCATTATATGCATCAGCTCCGAATCATGTCTTGGGTCAATAGTTGGGTTTGCCCGGCTCCCATGCTTTGGTACCTTACGTTCCGCTATATCGGCTAAGGTAGCGCTGGGAGAACTACTACGATTGTGTCCCGGTTCTTCCGGACGAGCACCTCAGTAGAGAAAGCCGAAAAACTGACTGTCATGATAAGGCGAGAGCTGGTCGCTGTTCGAGAGGTCTCAAGTCCTTAAAGACTTTTTCCGCTTCGGGCGAGGAGTCGGCCTTGCCCGACTTAGGCGTATATAGCGCCCCAAATTCGGCCTTCCGAATACTAGGGGCTTCGCCAAAATTTAAAATTGTAGACTTCTATGGCTAAGTGAGAGTGATAAAGCCTTATAGTCTGATTGCCTGGTTCGTTGTGCTGAACACCTCCCTCGAAGGACCCAAAATTGGGATAAAGAGTGCTCAGGTTTATCCCGAACACCCCAGTACTAGTTACATGGGGGCAGAAGCCGACGACTGGCCAACTCTCAGATTTTGTAAACGCCGCACAGAAAGGTAATATTTTAAAATTCACAAAAGTGTTGCCATAGCACAAATGGAACTTGTTCATAATTACAGGATCACATGAGCATGTTCATTTCAAAATCAATCTCTGGCAATTCCTCCGCCACAATGCGGGAACCTTCAGGACACTTTCATAATACATTGGGGCGATGCTCCTTGCCTCCGGTGGGCCCCTTCCTTCCACCAGCTTCACGGCGTCCAGTTTCGCCCAGTGCACCTTCGCCCGGGCAAAAGCCCTGCGCGCACCTCGATGCAGAATGGACCACTTTATTGGAACTTCAAGCTATGTGCAGGATCCACAAGCTGCCTCACCAGACCGAAGTAGCTGCCGGGCAGGGGCTCGCCAGGCCACATCCGGACTATAAGACCCTTCATGGCCTGTTCGGCCGCCTTGTGAAGCTCGACCAATTGCTTCAGCTGGTCGCTCAAGGGCATTGGGTGTTCGGTCCCAGTATACTGAGACCAGAACAACTTTTCCGTCGAGCTCCCCTCCTCAGCTCGGTAAAACTCCATGGCATCCAGTACACTGCGGGGAAGATCTGCGAACGCTCCTGGAGAGCTCCGAACTCGGGTAAGTAAAAGGAAAGTTTCCTTCACATGCTTGCTTTGCATAATGAATGCCTTACCCGCTGCTATCTTCTTCACCGCATCAATCTCCTGGAGGGCCTTGTGGGCTTCAGCCTTGGCGCTCCGGGCGCTTTCGAGCGCCTTCGAAGCTCGGACTCTCGCGTCTTAGAGTCAAGCTCCAAGGACTCGTGTTTCTTGGCGAGAGCCTCGAGCTCTTGCTGCACCTCGCCTACTCGGGCTTCTTGCTTTTCCCGCTCAAGGCGCTCCTTGGCCGCTTTGTCTTTCGGCCTCGGACAGCGCCTTCTTCAGGGTCGCCACCTCGGTCGTGGCCCCTGGCAAATTCATGATGATCCTATTATTACAACCGAACTTCTTTTTAAAGCGTAGACAAGGTATTGCTTACCTTTGCTCTCCTCGAGCTGCCTCTTGGTAAGGCCGAGCTCGTTCTCGGACCGCTCCAGGTCCTGCTTCAGTGCAGAGACCTCCGCAGTACGTGCGGCAGCGGCCAGCAGTGAAGCCTGCACATACACATAGATATATTCTGATTAGACTCCTGAGTCATCATTTGATCCTCTATTCGGCCTTTCTTCTCGAACGCCGAACAGAGCATCAGGGGCTACTATCTATGCGGTAATATTTTCTTATATTTTGATTGCTTACCTCAAAGCCTGTTAGGAGGCTGGCGCAAGCTTCGTTCAGTCCGTTTTTGGCGGACTGAACTTTCTCGATCACCGCACTCATGATAGTGCGGTGCTCTTCGTCGATGGAAGCGCCGCGAAGCGCTTCCAGCAAGTTGTCCGTGCCTCTGGATGGACAGAGGACACCGGCACGGGCGGCTGCCCCCCTTAACGGGGGATCGCCTGCCGGAGTCCGGAACCACGAAGGTTCCGGCAGTGTTCGGCTGGGGGCCGAACTTGGAGCCCGTGGGAGTCTTGCTCCCTTTGCGCCCAGGGTCCGGAAGGTCGCCTCGAGGCGCCCCCAGGACTACCTCCCCTCGGCTCGGTGCCTTTCTAGAACAACACCTCGATGTTTCCGTAGGGCAAGGGGTGGAGCGGTCAGAAGAGGAACTGCTATTCATATCCGACCGAATCCAAAGAGCGCCCGACGAGACACGTCGAGATGAGCTCGGGACGGACTGCATACATGTTCCGGCATGAGGAGAGCAGTGCAATAAACATACCATGAAATTACCTATGGTATCCGGATACTTACGACTTCGCCAGGGGCTTAACCCTGGGTAGCCACTCGTCGCCGCTGTAGGCGGCCGTCGTGGAGCAGTCCGGAAGGAGGGTCCTTCCCTTCTTGGACCCTTCGGCCTCCCCGGTTGGGTCGGCCTTCCTTTTCTTGTCTCCCCCGACTGGGGGAGAACTTTCCTCCTCCTCCTCCTCGTTTTCGTGGGAGGAGTGCGCTCGGAGTTATCGGACGATGAGTCCGACATAACCTTGCGCCGGAGACCCTTTCGGGTCCCCGTGGCCTTCTTCTTGGTCTTCTTCAACCGGCACCTCGTAAGGTGCCGGAGCCAGCATCTCCGTTAGGAGAGCATCTGCAGGATCTTCAGGCAGGGGGGCTGGGCAATTCGAGCTGCTCTGCTGTCTTTACCCAGTCCTGTTAATGGCATGGAAGCTTAGATCCCGCACATCATTTAACTAGGCAAATAAATACCCTGTGAGATATAAAAACTTACCGGATTGGCATGGCGCTTTGCGCTGAGTCCGCGGTCCTCGGTGAGGGAAGGAGGTACCTCGGCGCTTGAACAGCACCTTCCAGACGTCCTTGTGCGTGTCGAAGAGCTCTCGCAGCGTCTGGTGCTTGGCCGGGTCGAACTCCCACAAATTGAATGCCCGTCGTTGACACGGGAGAATCCGGCGGAAGAGCATGACCTGGACCACGTTGACGAGCTTGATTTTCTTGCTCATCATGTTCCTGATGCAGGTCTGGAGTTCGATCAGCTCTACCGGAGAACCCCAGGACAGGCCCTTCTCTTTCCAGGAGGTGAAGCCGCGTGGGGATTCCGGATCGAAATTTGGGGGCCGTCACCCAATTGGTGTCGCGTGGCTCGGTGATGTAGAACCACCCTGATTGCCACCCCTTTATGGTATCCAGATAGGAGCCTTTGAGCCAGGTGACGTTAGGCATTTTGCCCACCATGGTGCCTCCGCACTCTGCTTGCTAGCCGACCACCACCTTCAGTTTAACATTGAAGGTCTTCAGCCACAGGCCGAAGTGGGGCCTGATGCGGAGGAAGGCCTCGCACACGATGATAAATGCCGAGATGTTGAGGATGAAATTGGGGGCAGATCATGAAAATCCAGCCCATAGTAGAACATGAGCCCGCGGACAAACGGGTGGAGGGGAAATCCCAGTCCGCGACGAAGTGGGTAAGAAAAACTACCCTCTCATGGGTTCGGGCGTAGGGATATCTGCCCCGCATCTGGCAGTCGGTGCGGTATCCGCGGCCAGATATCCGGCTTCCCATAACTTTGTGATGTGCTCCTCCGTGACGGAGGAGATCCATCCACTTGCCTCCCGCTCTGGACATGCTTGGAGTGGTTTGAGAAGAAAGACGCGAACTTGGGCGCTGGAGCTCGAGTGTGCAAGAATGGATAAGCAAGTGATAACCCACAAGTATATAGGGGATCGTAACAGTTTTCGAGGGTAGAGTATTCAACCCAAATTTATTGATTCGACACAAGGGGAGCCAAAGAATATTCTCAAGTATTAGCAGCTGAGTTGTCAATTCAACCACACCTGGAAACTTTATATCTACAGCAAAGTGTTTAGTAGCAAAGTAATATGATAGTAGTGGTAATGGTAGCAAAAGGTAACGGTAGCAAAATTAATGTTTTTGTTATTTTCTAGTGATGATAGCAATAGCAACGGAAAAGTAAATAAGCGAAGAACAATATATGGAAAGCTCGTAGGCAATGGATCAGTGTTGGAGAAATATGCCGGATGCAGTTCATCATGTAACAATCATAACCTAGGGTGACACAGAACTAGCTCTAGTTCACCAATGTAATGTAGGCATGTATTCCGAATATAGTCGTACGTGCTTATGGAAAAGAACTTACATGACATCTTTTGTCCTACCCTCCCGTGGCAGCGGGGTCCTTACGGAAACTAAGGGATATTAAGGCCTCCTTTTAATAGAGTACCGGAACAAAGCATTAACACATAGTGAATACATGAACTCCTCAAACTATGGTCATCACCGGTAAGTATCCCGATTATTGTCACTTCGGGGTTAACGGATCATAACACATAATAGGTGACTATAGACTTGCAAGATAGGATCAAGAACTCTCATATATTGATGAAAACATAATAGGTTCAAATCTAAATCATGGCACTCGGGCCCTAGTGACAAGCATTAAGCATAGCAAAGTCATAGCAACATCAATCTCAGAACATAGTGGATACTAGGGATCAAACCCTAACAAAACGAACTCGGTTACATGATAGATCCCATCCAACCCATCACCGTCCAGCAAGCCTACGAAGGAATTACTCATGCACAGCGGTGAGCATCATGAAATTGGTGATGGAGGATGGTTGATGATGACGATGGCGACGGATTCCCCTCTCCGGAGCCCTGAACGGACTCCAGATCTGCCCTGAGAGGTTTTAGGGCTTGGCGGCGGCTCCATATTGTAAAACGCGATTAATCCTTCTCTCTGATTTTTTTCTCCCCGAAAGCAAATATATAGAGTTGGTCTTGAGGTCGGAGGAGCTCCAGGGGGCCCACAAGGTAGGGGGCGCGCCCTAGGGGGGCAGGCGCCCCCACCCTCATGGACAGGTGGTGGGCCCCCTGGCCTTCATCTTTTGCAAGGATATTTTATATTTTCCGAAAAGGTGTTCCGTGAAGTTTCAGGTCATTCCAAGAACTTTTGTTTCTGCACATAAAAAACACCATAGCAATTCTGCTGAAAACAGCATCAGTCCGGGTTAGTTCCATTCAAATCATGCAAGTTAGAGTCCAAAACAAGGGCAAAAGTGTTTGGAAAAGTAGATACGACGGAGACGTATCAACTCCCCCAAGATTAAACCTTTGCTTGTCCTCAAGCAATTCAGTTGACAACTGAAAGTGATAAAGAAAAACTTTTACAAACTCTATTTGCTCTTGTTGTTGTAAATATGTAAAGCCAGCATTCAAGTTTTCAGCAAAGATTATAACTAACCACATTCACAATAATGCTTAGGTCTCAAGTTTACTCATATCAATGGCATAATCAACTAGCACACAATAATAATAAATCTCGGATGAAAACACTTTCTCAAAACATTCATAATATGATATAAAAAGATGGTATCTCGCTAGCCCTTTCTGAGACCGCAAAACATAAATGCAGAGCACCTTTAAAGATCAAGGACTGACTAGACATTGTAATTCATGGTAAAAGAGATCCAGTCAAGTCATACTCAATGTAAACTAACAATAATGAATGCAAATGACAGCAGTGCTCTCCAACTGGTGCTTTTTAATAAGAGGATGATGACTCGGCATAAAAGTAAATAGATAGTCCCTTCGCAGAGGGAAGCAGGGATTTGTAGAGGTGCCAGATCTCGGTTTTGAAATAGAGATGAATAATATTTTGAAGCGATATACTTTCATTGTCAACATAACAACCAAGAGATGGCGATATCTTCCATGCTACACACATTATAGGCAGTTCCCAAACAGAATGGTAAAGTTTATCCTCCCCCTTCCACCAACAAGCATCAATCCATGGCTTGCTCGAAACAACGAGTGCCTCCAACTAACAAGATTCCCAAGGGG
>NC_053023.1:609903249-609915894 GCF_003073215.2 Triticum urartu
GTATGTAGGGGGCCCACACCCTGTCCACAAGGGTGGGGGGCGCGCCCTACCCCCTGGCGCGCCCCTGCCTCGTGGGCCCCCTGATGCTCCACGACCTCAACCCTGACTCCATATATTCACTTTTGGAGAAAAAAATCAGAGAGAAGGATTCATCGCGTTTTTACGATACGGAGCCGCCGCCAAGCCCTAAACTCTCTCGGGAGGGCTGATCTGGAGTCCGTTTGGGGCTCCAGAGAGGGGAATCCGCCGCCATCGTCATCATCAACCTTCCTCCATCACCAATTTCATGATGCTCACCGCCGTGCATGAGTAATTCCATCGTAGGCTTGCTGGACGGTGATGGGTTGGATGAGATTTATCATGTAATCGAGTTAGTTTTGTTAGGGTTTGATCCCTATCCACTATGTGCTGAGATTGATGTTGCTATGACTTTGCTATGCTTAATGCTTGTCACTAGGGCCCGAGTGCCATGATTTCAGATCTGAACCTATTATGTTTTCATCAATATATGTGAGTTCTTGATCCTATCTTGCAAGTCTATAGTCACCTACTATGTGTTATGATCCGGCAACCCCGAAGTGACAATAATCGGGACCACTCCCGGTGATGACCATAGTTTGAGGAGTTCATGTATTCACTATGTGTTAATGCTTTGGTCGGTACTCTATTAAAAGGAGGCCTTAATATCCCTTAGTTTCCATAGGACCCTGCTGCCACGGGAGGGTAGGACAAAAGATGTCATGCAAGTTCTTTTTCCATAAGCACGTATGACTATATTCGGAATACATGCCTACATTATATTGATGAACTGGAGCTAGTTCTGTGTCACCCTAGGTTATGACTGTTACATGATCGATCGCATCCGGCATAATTCTCCATCACCGATCCAATGCCTACGAGCTTTCCATATATTGTTCTTCACTTATTTACTTTTTTGTTGCTACTGTTACAGTTACTATAAAATACCAAAAATATTACTTTTGCTACCGTTACCACTACTATCATATTACTCTGCTACTAAATACCTTGCTGCAGATATTAAGTTTCCAGGTGTGGTTGAATTGACAACTCAGCTGCTAATACTTGAGAATATTCTTTGGCTCCCCTTGTGTCGAATCAATAAATTTGGGTTGAATACTCTACCCTCGAAAACTGTTGCAATCCCCTATACTTGTGGGTTATCAAGACTATTTTCTGGCGCCGTTGCCTGGGAGCATAGCTTTATTCTTTGAGTCACTTAGGATTTATATCTTCTTATCACTATGAAGAACTTGAAAGATCAAAGGACCAAAATCTATCCCCCAACTACGAGGGGAGGTAAGGAACTGCCATCTAGCTCTGCACTTGATTCACTTTATGTTTTGAGTAAACTTGCGACACCTAAACCTGCTTCTGCTATTAATTCTGATATGTCCGCATGTTATTGATGATGCCACTTCTGCTATGCATGATACTTATGATGAAACTACTTCTATGCTTGATACTACTGTGCCACTTGGTGAATTTCTTGATGAACAACTTGCTAGGGCTAGAGAGAATGAAATTATTGAAACTGATAATATTGATGAAAGTGATGATGAAGATTCTCCCCCTAGATATGAATTGCTGTTGTTCCTGAGGGTTATGTTATGGATGAAGAAACTGCTAGAGACTTTCTTGCCTGCAATGATAGAAGTGATCTTAAGAAATTATTAGCTAAGCTAAAGAAAACTCTGAATGCTAGAATGAAATATGATCCTGCTTATGCTACTTCACCTATCTTTATTACTGATAAGGATTATGATTTCTCATTGATCCTGAGTTAATTACTTTGGTTGAATCTGATCCTTTCTATGGCTATGAATCTGAAACTGTTGTGGCACATCTTACTAAATTAAATGATATAGCTACCCTGTTCACTAATGATGAGAAAACTCGCTACTATTATATCCTTAAATTTTTTCCGTTCTCATTAAAGGGTGATGCTAAGATATGGTTTAATTCTCTTGATCCTGGTTGTGTGCATAGTCCCGAGGATATGATTTACTACTTCTCTGCTAAATATTTCCCTGCTCATAAGAAACAAGCTACTTTAAGGGAAATATATAAATTGAAGAAGAGAGTCTCCCACAAGCTTGGGGGAGGCTTCTCCAATTACTTAATGCTTTGCTTGATCATCCTCTCAAGAAAATGAAATACTTGATATCTTTTATAATGGACTAACCGATGCTTCCAGAGAGCACCTGGATAGTTGTTCTGGTTGTGTTTTCAGGGAAAGAACACCAGATGAAGCTGAAATTCTATTGAATAATATGTTGACAAATGAAAATAATTGGACACCTCCGGAGCCAATTCCTGAGCCTATTCCTAAACCAACTCCGAAGAAGAGGGGTATTCTATTTCTCAGTCCTGAAGATATGCAAGAGGAAAATAAATCTATGAAAGAAAAAGGTATTAAAGATGCAGATGTTAAGAATTTACCACCTATTGAAGAAATACATGGTCTTAATTTGCCGCCTGTTGAAGAAATACATGGTCTTGATAATCCGACACGGGTAGTAAAGGTAAATTCTCTCTATAGATTTGATGAAGGTGATATTCCTCGTAATAAGTCTGCTAGCCAATGCTTAGATGAGTTCGATAATTTTATTGTTAAACAAGAAATTTTTAATGCTTATGTTGGCAGACAATTGAAACATAATTCTTATATGATCGAACACTTGAGTGATTATATGGCTAATGTTAAAGGTGAACTTAAACTTATTAGTAAACATGCTTCTATGGTTACCACTCAAGTAGAACAAGTACTTAAGGCTCAAAATGATTTGCTCAATGATTTAAATAATAAGAAAAATGATAATGGTGTTAGAGTTATGACTAGAGGTGGTAAAATGACTCATGAGCCTTTGTATCCTGAAGTCCATCCTAAAGAATTGAGCAGGATTCTCAGAGAAGTAATGTAGATGCACCTAGTCCTTCTAAAAGGAAGAAAAAGAAAAATGATAGGACTTTGCATGCTTCTAGTGAACCTATTGTTGACACACCTGAGAATCTCAATGATATTTCTATCTCTGATGCTGAAACACAATCTGGTGATGAACATGAACCTAGTGATAATGTTAATGATGATGTTCATGTTGATGCACAACCTAGCAGTGACAACGATGTAGAGGTTGAACCTGCTGTTGATCTTGATAACCCAAAATCAAAGAATCAACTTTATGATAAGAGAGACTTTGTTGCCAGGAAGCACGGTAAAGAAAGAGAACCATGGGTTCAGAAACCCATGCCCTTTCCTCCTAAACCATCCAAGAAAAAGGATGATGAGGATTTTGAGCGCTTTGCTAAAATGATTAGACCTATCTTTTTGCGTATGCGTTTGACCGATATGCTTAAAATGAACCCTTATGCTAAGTATATGAAGGAAATTGTTACAAATAAGAGAAATATAACGGAAGCTGAAATTTCCACCATGCTTGCTAATTATACTTTTAAAGGTGGAATACCAAAGAAACTTGGAAATCCAGGAGTACCAACTATACCATGCTCCATTAAAAGGAACTATGTTAAAACTGCTTTATGTGATCTTGGAGCCGGTGTTAGTGTTATGCCTCTCTCTTTATATCGTAGACTTGATTTGAATAAGTTGACAGCTACTAAATATCTTTGCAAATGGCTGATAAATCAACTGCTACCTGTCGGTATTTGTGAGGATGTGCCTGTTGTGGTTGCAAACGTTACTATTTACGGATTTTGTTATTCTTGATATTCCCGAGGATAGTATGTCTATTATTCTTCAGAAGACCCTTTTTGAATACTGCAGGGGCTGTTATTGATTGCAACAAAGGCTAATGTCACTTTTCATGTTAATGGCAATGAGCATACGGTACACTTTCGAAGGAAACAACCTCAAGTTCATAGTATAAACTCTATTGGAAAAATTCCATCGATTATTTGTGGAGGTTTCGAATTTCCTCTACCTACTATCAAGAAGAAATATGATATTCTTATTATTGGGGACGTGCATATCCCCGTTGAGGTAACATAGTGTTATTCGAAATTTCTCCGGTTTCATTTTACTCGAAATGAGTTTGTTAACAATACCTGATCAACCTTGTTAGTGGATTCCTTTTGATGAGCATGAGATGGATGAAGTAGAAAACACAACTCTCTGTACTCTCTTTTTACTTTCTGTTATTTATATTAAATAAAGAAAATAAGTTATTTTTCTGCCTGTTTCCTGAATTATCCATGCAATAAAAAATACCCCGAAAATGAAAGTTCTCCAAATGCCCTGAAATTTAAATATGATTTTAGGAATATTTGAAATATCTGACTGAGAACACAGCAGGGGAGCAAGCACCTGGCACAAGGTCCAGGGCGCACCCCTGCCTCGTTGGCCCATGGGCTCCCCTCCACTTATTCCGGCCACCACACACTCCTTTCCTCCCAAAAAATCACTAACCAGCTCAAGCACGAGTTCTAGCTCATCTTGCTGCCATTTTTGATCTCCTTGCTCAAAGATCCATTCACAAAACTACCTTGGGGATTGAACTTTGGTATGTGACTCCTCCAATGGTCCAATTATTTTTTGTTCTAGTGCTTTATTTATTGCAAATTTTTCTGCTTGGGTGACCCTGTTTCTTGAGCTTGCATGTCAAATTTATATTGGGTCAAAAGTAGTTTTAATGCATGATATAGACTCTAGGCACTTGTAGGAGTAGTTGCTATCAATTTTGTTGAGTTTGGTTCACTTTTATTTTGAAGTTACTAAAAATTCAGAAATTTCAGAAAAGATGAAGAGATTTTTGAGGGGCTCATCGAGCCGAAGCTCGAAGGATAAACAAAGCTGAAGAGAACAAGAAGCCCAAGTATAATCTCCCTCGCACCGCGGAGTTCGGCCGTGTGAATGGCCTTGTGATGATTTCTTGAGAGCAGTCGGGATTTATGATGATTTCTATGAATTGGCTGAGAATGCAGCCTCACCGCCTTCCTCCACGACCAACGCGAACAATATCTCTTACTCACCAATATCTTTGTGCAAAACTTTTAATTTCCATGCTAAAGCTCACCACTATGTGGGAATTTTATTTATATGATGAGCATAAGGAGATGTCACTTCGTGATTTTTGTCGGGTTTGTTTGATACCTTTTGAGGGCAGCGTAGAGGAACCACATCGTGACAATGTGGAAGGGTTTATTGATACAATTGCTGTAGGGGAAACGAGGAAAGTTTCCGATGAGAATTACTAGCATACATTTTCCTGTTTTACGTTACTTTGCAATATTTGCTAGTAGATGCTTAATTGGTCGCGGAAACTGTGGCAACCTTAGTGCCCCTGATATTGTTATTTTGTGCCATGCCTTGTTCCATGATGACACATTTAGTATGGGCGCTATTGTTGCAAAGCGGTTAAATCTTAACCGTACTAAGGGCCCCGTCCTTGGAGGCATCTTCGCCTCGCGCCTCGCTGCACACTTTAACATACCTATTAGGCATTATGAGAAGGAAGAGAAGTTGTTGCCTCCTGTTTTTCTAGACTATAAGAGTATGGTAGCACATGATTTTATCGTTAAGAATAAGGAAAAGATGCTTAAGTACAAGCTGATATTTGATAAAAATCACCCTGAGACTATTACTTTGCCTGCTCCTTCCTTGTTTGACTTATCTGCAGGCAAGTACCTTGTTCCGCCGGAGGCCATTCACGCCTACCGAAACCCCACACCAGCTACAGAGCCAGAGCCGGAACCACAATTTGATCCTCACCGGTAGTCTGTTTATCAGTGGAATCCAGAAGAGATCGCCAACCAGTGGCACCAGGGGGATTCTTCTCAGTACGACCCCAACTATTACTTTGGATATCCGCCAGGCCAGCCGTGGCCATAGACCAACTTAGGCCAAAAGCCTAAGCTTGGGGGAGTACGTATTTCTCACCGACATTACATTCATGTTCACACACTCATGCTAGTTGTCGGTGCTCATACTTTTTCATTGTATCATCCATGCTAGTTTATTTTCCTTTTTATGCTTTCTTCTTGTGTGTTTGATAAACCTTAAGAAAAAAAAATAGTTGTAGCTTTTAGCTAGTTTACTTTCCATGCTTGTAGTAGTAATTAAAAAGAAAACCCAAAAAGATTTCTCGTTCTTCTTTTGCTTGTTGGGAGCTTTCCCTGTAAATAGTTTTATTTCTTTCTTGTTCTTTGGGGGTTGAGAGGAGAAGACCATGATTAAAATGTTGAGTGGCTCTCATATGCATTATTGTTGATCTAACAAAGAGCCCATATTACCTTGTCTTCTCTCTTGAATTGAATGCTTGCAGATTCCAGCTTAGTCCAATGCACGTGCACTATTTATTATTATCCACACTATTCGGTCGTGCAAGTGAAAGGCAATAATGATGATTATATGATGAACTTATTGAGATGAGAAAAGCTGGTATGAACTCGACCTCTCTTGTTTTTGTAAATATGATTAGTTCATCATTCCTGATTCAGCCTATTATGAATAAACATGTTTGCAATGACAATTAGAGATTGTAGTTGCTTATGCCATGCTTAATTAGCTAGGAGTTATAATGGTTTACCTTGCGTGCCAACATGCTATTAAAATGGTTGTGATGTGGTATGATAGGGTGGTATCCTCCTTTGAACGATTCGAGTGGCTTGACTTGGCACATGTTCACGCATGTAGTTGAAACAAAATCAACATAGCCTCTACGATATTTATGTTCATGGTGCATTATATCCTACTCATGCTTGCATTCGGTGTTGATTAATTTTAATGCATGTTCATGACTGTTGTCGCTCTCTAGCTGGTCGCTTCCCAGTCTTTTTCTAGCCTTCACTTGTACTAAGCGGGAATACTGCTTGTGCATCCAATTCCATAAACCCCAAAGTTATTCCACATGAGTCCACCATACCTACCTATATACGGTATCTATCTTCCGCTCCAGTAAATTTGTATGTGCCAACTCTAACTTTAATAAACATTCTGTTTGTATGCTCGAATAGCTCATGTATCAACTAGGGTTGTATGTATCTTCCATGCTAGGCGGGTATTCTTCAAGAGGAGTGGACTCCGCTCCTCACTCACGAGAACATGGCTGGTCACCGCGATGCCCAGTCCCATGCTTTATGCAACTCAAATCAAAATAACTGCAAATAAAACTCCCCCAGGATTGTTGTTAGTTGGAGGCACTCGTTGTTTTGAGCAAGCCATGGATTGATGCTTGTTGGTGGAGGGGGAGTATAAACTTTACCATTATGTTTGGGAACCGCCTATAATGTGTGTAGCATGGAAGATATCGAGATCTCTCGTTTGTTACGTTGACAATGAAAGTATACCGCTCAAAATATCATTCATATCTATTTCAAAACCAAGCTCTGGCACCTCTACAAATCCGTGCTTCCCTTTGCAAAGGGCCCATCTATTTACTTTTATGTTGAGTCATCATCCTCTTATTAAAAAGCACCAGTTGGAGAGCACCGCTGTCATTTGCATTCGTTACTGTTAGTTTACATTGAGTATGACTTCACTGGATCTCTTTTACCATGAATTACAATGTCTAGTCAGTCCTTGATCTTTAAAGGTGCTCTGCATATATGTTTTGCGGTCTCAGAAAGGGCTAGCGAGATACCATCCCGTTATATCATATTATGATTGGTTTGAGAAAGTGTTGTCATCCGAGATTTATTATTATTGCTCGCTAGTTGATTATGCCATTGATATGAGTAAACATGAGACCTAAGTGTTATTTTGAATATGGTTAGTTCATAATCTTTGCTGAAAACCTGAATGCTGGCTTTACACATTTACAACAACAAGAGCAAACATAGTTTGTAAAAGTTTTTCTTTATCACTTCCAGTTTATCAACTGAATTGCTTCAGGATAAGCAAAGGTTTAAGCTTGGGGGAGTTGATACGTCTCCATTGTATCTACTTTTCCAAACACTTTTTCCCTTGTTTTGGACTCTAACTTGCATGATTTGAATGGAACTAACCCGGACTAACGCTATTTTCAGCAGAATTGCCATGGTGTTATTTTTGTGCAGAAATAAAAGTTCTCGGAATGACCTGAAAATCAGCGGAGAATTATTTTGGAATATATAAAAAATACTGGAAGAAAGATCCACGTCAGGGGGCCCACACCCTGTCCACAAGGGTGGGGGGCGCGCCCCCTGCCTCGTGAGCCCCCTGATGCTCCACCGATGTCAACCTTGAATCCATATATTCACTTTCGGGGAGAAAAAAAATATCAGAGAGACGGATTCATCACATTTTACGATACGGTGCCGCTGCCAAGCCCTAAACTCTCTCGGGAGGGCTGATCTGGAGTCCGTTCGGGGCTCCGGAGAGGGGAATCCGTCGCCATCGTCATCATCAACCTTCCTCCATCACCAATTTCATGATGCTCACCGCCGTGCGTGAGTAATTCCATCGTAGGCTTGCTGGACGGTGATGGGTTGGATGAGATTTATCATGTAATCGAGTTAGTTTTGTTAGGGTTTGATCCCTAGTATCCACTATGTTCTGAGATTGATGTTGCTATGACTTTGCTATGCTTAATGCTTGTCACTAGGGCCCGAGTGCCATGATTTCAGATCTGAACCTATTATGTTTTCATCAATATGAGAGTTCTTGATCCTATCTTGCAAGTCTATAGTCACCTACTATGTGTTATGATCCGGCAACCCCGAAGTGACAATAATCGGGACCACTCCCGGTGATGACCGTAGTTTGAGTTCATGTATTCACTATGTGTTAATGCTTTGGTCCGGTACTCTATTAAAAGGAGACCTTAATATCCCTTAGTTTCCAATAGGACCCCGCTGCCACGGGAGGGTAGGACAAAAGATGTCATGCAAGTTCTTTTCCATAAGCACGCATGACTATATTCAGAATACATGCCTACATTATATTGATGAACTGGAGCTAGTTCTGTGTCACCCTAGGTTATGACTGTTACATGATCGATCACATCCGTCATAATTCTCCATCACCGATCCAATGCCTATGAGCTTTCCATATATTGTTCTTCGCTTATTTACTTTTCCGTTGCTACAGTTACAATTACTATAAAATACCAAAAACATTACTTTTGCTACCGTTACCACTACTATCATATTACTCTGCTACTAAATACCTTGCTGTAGATATTAAGTTTCCAGGTGTGGTTGAATTGACAACTCAGCTGCTAATACTTGAGAATATTCTTTGGCTCCCCTTGTGTCGAATCAATAAATTTCAGTTGAATACTCTACCCTCGAAAACTGTTGCGATCCCCTATACTTGTGGGTTATCAGACAACATAGTGAAAATGATACCAATAGAACGGGCTCGACGACTAGAGAACATGGGCTTTTGAATCACCTGAATCGAAGTCACTGCATAGATACATCTGTTCGTTCGTTAGGCAGAAAACAAATAGAAACATATTCATTTTTGCTCTTATCTCTACTCCTATAAAAGACTCAGTTGGTGATGATGATGTGTCTGCCATCCGTCATTTCTGACCATTAGATCCGCATCTAATGGCTATGAGGTAAGTTGTGGCATTTTTGCAACATTAGCCCACTTCTCTACTCCAATTTGCAGAAAACCCCTTATTATCTTGAAAGCAACCACATCCCTCCCTCACCTCATCAAAACAGCCTGAGAAATATATTTTGAGTGAAACATAATATATTTTTAGTGGTATATGTATATCAAAACAAGAGTGTGTTCTTCCAAGTTTGTGAACAAGTACTATTCTATTTTGGATCCGTTGCAATGCACGGGCACATTGCTAGTAACAGATGAATGCCCACTATTTAACAGATTCGGCTGGCGGGGTAAACAGAAAGCACATCTGACAGAAATATGCTTTCGGCAAAGAGAAAGCGCATTCCTGGCCGAAGCCGCAGTAGATTACGACTCTAGAAAGGGAAAAACATTTTCCACTTAACAAGTCAACGGGCTCTCTTGGTCAGCCCCTAGAGGCTTACAGGTGGGGCCTGTTGCGCCTTCTCTCTCTCCTCCTAGTCGTCTCCTTCCCCACGACAAAGGGCGGGGGAGGGCCTCTTCCCTCGGTGCAGCTGGCGCCCGGCGACGTGAGGGAGTCGGCCAGTGAGTGCAGGGGCTCCGGAGGCTCACACCACGCCCGATGGTGGGATCGGGAGCACCCCAGACGACCTGTAGGCTATAGCGTCGCCACCACGGGCCAGCGCAGCGGCCGAAGGGCACCGGTGGAGCTGCCCCGGTAAGGCTCCCCCCCAGCAAGGATGAGAATGGCAACGGCTTCATGGACTCCAGAGAAGGTGTTGAGTGCAGAAGAGATGCCGGGGAAGGGCCACAGACATGAGTTGGCTGAGGGGAATCGGGCGGTGGCAAAGAGAGAGATGAGAGGGAGGACCCTAAGAGCTCGGTGGGAGGGGCTAGAGAAGAGTGGTGAGGCCACTGGTGGTCTTTGTAGGCCTCGAGGATGGCTTAAATAGCCGGGCGATCTCGTGGCCGACCGGCCATGGTGGTGGGGGCGACGGTCAAAGCACATGCATGGCTGTCATGGAGTAAGGAGAAGGAAAGAGGAAGGGACGAGGGCCCGGGAAATGATGCGAAGTGGCAAAGGTGAAGCTCCTGGACATGGTGTGGTGTCGAGGGCGTGAGGAAATGGATGAGGCAGAGGGCCCCAATGTCCAGAGCACGCGTTTGTGCATGTCATCTGCGTAGTCACCACGTGAACAGGCGCACATGGTGCGCTCTGACCTGCAGAAGGTTGTCTAGCATGTGGCCCCTACTTGCTAGAGACCCAGAATGATCTTGGTTCAATTAAAGCAACTCTGTGCTGAGTGGTAGCATCAATTGTAGCTCCTGGCAGCAAGGCATTTGTGATGAACTGGGGAAGGTTCACTTGGGTAGGGCTTCTGAGCTTAAGCTAAGGTTGATCACTCACTAAGCTAACCACTGTGGAAAGGTTTCAGCTCAAATGGAGGGGTTTAGATAGCACTTTCTTTGCAATGTGCCCCACTGGACAGAAATGAGAAAGATGAAGTTGCACTTACATAGATGATTGTATTGAGCTCAATTTTTTGGAGAGGAGTTATTTGGGCTTATGAAGGCACTTAAAAAATTTCATACCATTTGGATAAGTAAAAATGGTAACCTCGGCTTACAGTGCTTCACCCTGGACAGAATCTTGGGAAAATTATAAAGAAATAATGGACAGAATCTTGCAAAGTTCCACAATGGGGCACTTATACCGAACCCCGCAAATCTGACTACACTAAGTTCCTTGCTAGCATCAGTCGGGGTGAAACTAGAAGCGTAACACAAGCTGCTATAGGGAGCATTCACTTTCCTTCTTTACACCATTTTGCTCTCTTCATAGGTAGATGCATTAATGGTAAACATGACCATAGCCACCTTTGCGCTTCTGATTTGAGCGTTCTTAAAAGTGCAATAATGAACGATAAGTAATATAACTTGGGAGCTATAGTTGCATGTCGGTTACATAATAATGCTTTGGATGGAGATTTTTATGGTGGAATTTATGCCACTCATTTGGCTGATTATCTTGGGGTACCCATAAGAAATGATGATACCCAGTTGTTACCTATTTTCCTTGATTATTCAGCTATGGAACATTTTCAGTTTCTTGAAAGGGGCAACCTGTCATTCCAGTACAGACTAATCTTTAACAAGCACCGTGTTTTCCATATTATGCTTCCCGCTCCCACCTTCTTTAACTTTCAGGTAAAAGGGAGATATTTTATACTTATGGAGGAGGCAAAGGAGTACGAGAGGGCGAGGGAGACCGCCCGTCTCAACAAGGCAGCTCGCCAGGCGGTGGGAGCTGCAATACAGTACAATCCAAACTACGACTACGATTATCATCCAGGCCAGCCGTGGCCATAGACCAACTTAGGCCTAAAGCCTAAGCTTGGGGGAGTACATATATCTCACCGATATTACATTCATGTTCACACATTCATTCTAGTTGTTGGTGTTCATCTTTTTTCATTGTATAATCCATGTTAATTTATTTTTCTTGTTTTTCTTCTCGTGTGTTTGAAAAACTTTGCAAAAACCCCAAAATATTTCTCTTTTCTTTTCAGTATTTCTTTCTAGTTTATTTAGTTTAGTAGTTCGTAATATTAGAAGAAAACCCAAAAATATTTCTCATTCTTCTTTTGCTTGTGGGAGCTTTCCCGTGTAAATATTTTTTTCTCGTTTCCACTTTTCTTTCATTGTGCTTTCTTTAGAAAAACAAAAACTCAAAAAATATTTGAGTGCGTTACTTTAAAATTCTTTTCTTTTTGGATCGTAATGAGAAGACTACGATGAAAATGTTGAGTGGCTCTCACATGCATTATTGTTGATCTAATAAAGAGCCCATATTACATTGTCCGCTCCTTTGAATAAATCTTTGCAGATTCCAGCTTAGTTCACGTCACGTGCACTCTTATTATTATTCACATCATTCGATCATGCAAATGAAAGTCAATAATGACGAAATTTGATGAATTGATTGAGGTGGAGAAAAGCTGGTATGAACTCAACCTATTTTTTTGTAAATATGTTTAGCTCATCGTTCTTGATTCAGCCTATTATGAATGAAACATGTTTGCAATGAAAATTAGAGATCATAGTTACTCATGCCATGCTTAACTAGCTAGGAGAGGATAATGGTT